>NC_053026.1:99867576-100167576 GCF_003073215.2 Triticum urartu | reverse complement strand
TTGAGCCCCTTGTATTTGTAATAGGAGTGTGGCCATCTGTAAGTGCATCTAGTGCCACCCCTAGTTGGTTTCGGAGTATTGACGACAAACCTAGTTGAGGGACTAATGTGTTTGTGAGAATTGCAGGATAACACAGGTAGAAGTCCCTCATTGATTCGGTTTTACTACCAGAGATGACCCCTAAAAATGTATGAAGACATTGAAGCCAAAGGTGGTATATGAAGATATTCACATTGAAGACTATGACAAAAGAAGACACGTTATGAAGCCTATGGAGCTCGAAGACTTAGATCTTTCGTAGTTCTTTTTCTTTTGTGTTGAGTCATAGCAACCACCGTACTGTTAAGTGGGGTCCAGGAGAACCAGTCAGAATGACTGAAGTGATGCCTAAACCAAAAACCTATGTCTTCGAGTGAAGACAATGAGAGCGAATCTTGTCCAGAGCCGGACAAGTCAGCTTTGCTTGTAGCCCAAGTAAAGTTGCCATGAGAGTTTGAAATCTGACCGTTGAGACACGTGTCAGTTCCTTAGTGACCCAGGGTCATTTCGGACAAATCAGGTCGGGTTGCCAAGTGGCTATAAATAGCCCACCCCCTACAACCATAAACGGTTGGCTGCTCAGATTTCAGTGCACGGCTTTTGTCGTTTGAGAGCAACCCACCTCGAAGCCTTTGAGAGAAAATTCCTAGCGAGGAGAAAAGCCCTAACCACCCAGAGCCAGAGAACATTGGGCATCACTTAAGTCTTCTTGTCTGTGTGATCTGAAGACTTATTACAGTTGAGGACTGTGAATCCTCCAGACGGTTAGGCGTCGTGTTCAGAGAATCCAAGAGACATTGTGGATTGCTAGTGAACGAAGTCTGTGAAGGTTTGGGAGTCTACCTTGAAGACTTACCAGAGTGATTGGGCGAGGACTATGTGACCTTAGCTCAAGGAGAACACGGTGAGGACTTGGTGTCCTGAACTGCGTGTTCAGGACTGGGTGTCCGGGACTGTGTGTCCTAAGGTTTAAATACCTAGCCGCTCCAACCAGACGTATAGTTGTCACAGCAACTGGAACTGGTCCAACACATCATTGTCTTCAACGAGTCACCGGTTTCATCTTCACTTCCTTTTTCTTACTGTTACTCATTGTGAAGCCATTGCATGCTTGCTCTATCTTTTGTCTTCACAACGTGAATGTATGATCTGTTTGGCTTCATAACTTCTTCCTACCCGATCCTTATTACACTGCAGCTATTTTTCTTTGTGCTTTCACTCTATTGAATACTCGACCATGGTTTGCCTAGTGTAATCTAACTTCCGCTGCATAGTAATAGGCAAAATCTTCGCTGTTTGTCTTCATAACTCCCACGTTTTGAAGACTTTCATAAAAATCGCCTATTCACCCCCCCTCTAGTCGATATAACGCACTTTCAATTGGTATCAGAGCGAGGTGCACCCTTGTTCTGTGTGATTCGGTTTAACCACCTGGAGTTTTAGCTATGTCGACTGCAGGGATAATCAAAGTCTCCGCTGCATGCCCCGTCTTCGATGGAACTGAATATCCCTACTGGAAGAATAAGATGCGCATGCATCTTGAAGCCATTGATGTTGACCTATGGTATGTCGTCGAGAACGGCGTTCCCAAGGCTGGAGAAGGTGTCACTGCTGCTGATGTCAAGAAGTTCACTCAACTGGACTCTACTGCCAAAAATATCATCTGTGGTCATCTGACAAAAGGACAGTATGGCCGTGTGAGTGCCTTGAAGACATCCAAGCTAGTCTGGGACTAGCTCTCCAAGGTCAATGAAGGCATCTCAACCCAGAGAGATCAGAGAATCAGTGTTCTTCGCAACCTCTTCAACCGCTTCAAGCGAAATGACAATGAGAATGTCCAGCAGACATTTGATCGGCTCACTGACATCACAAATTAACTTCCAGCCCTCGGTGCCACTGAGATCACCAAACATGAAATCGTCAAGACGCTGCTGAGATCACTTGATAGTTCGTTTGACATCCTAGCCCTGATGATTCAAGAACATCCTGATTTCAAGACACTCGATCCGTCTGACATACTTGAGAGGCTCAACACACATGAGTTTCAGCTTTCTGAGAAAAGAGATATCTACGGTCCAAACTATGGGCGAACTCGTGCCTTGAAGGCAAAAGCTGTTTCCTCATCTAAAGAAGAATCTGACAGCAGTTCTGATGATCCTGAAGACATTGGAAGGGAACTTGCAATGCTAGTGAAGAAGTTCCAAAAATTCACCAAGAAGAAAGGCTTCAAAAAATCTTCACGATCAAGCTCAAGGAATGATGAAGCTTCTGCTCATGACTACAAGAAGAAAACATGTCACAAGTGCAAGAAAACTGGACACTTCATCTCTGAGTGTCCATAGTGGGACAATGAGAACAGAAGGAAGAAGAAGAGCAAGGAATATGATTTTGACGACAAGAAGAAGAAGAAATACTCAAAGTCTTCTTCCAAGTCTTCCTCAAAGTCTTCATCACACAAGAAGAGCTCATCTGGCAAGGCACGTGCGTTTGTTGGCAAGGAAATGGATTCAGAGGAGGAGTTCGCTTCTGAGGAGGCAGAGGTGGAATCTGAGGAGGAGTCTGATTCTGGCATTGCGAGTCTGGCTACAGCATACGTCGCCAAGTCCATCTTCAACACTGAAGACAATGACTTCATCACCGACACTGATGCAAATGACAAGAACGACTCCACTCCTACCTACTGCTTCATGGCACGCGGTGCCAAGGTAAACACACGCACTACTCGCTATAAAACATCTAGTGACGATGACTCTGACTGTGATTCAAAACCCAGCTACAAAACACTTGCTAAAATTGCAACTGAACAACAGAAAGCTATGGAACATATTCAAAAACTGTTAGACAGAAGCGATGATCTGTTGGGTGCTGAAATGACTCGATCTGAATCCTTAATTGAAGACATAAAAAATCTTCACATTAAGTATCAGGAACTTGAAGATCGTCTTGATACTCTCTCAACAACTCATGAAAAGCTTTCCTATGATTATCTTCAAAGGAAGCAAGAACTTGAGAAATTGAGAGCGGCTCATGAAGATCTTCAAAAGGAAAACGAATCACTTCGCACCGAACAGATCAGTTCCGCTCAGGAAGGATTTGAACCACCATGTCTTAAATGCATTGAGCATGATAATGCTACTTCTGTTGCTGAATGTTCCACTGCTACTGCTGTTGCAATATCTTCAACTGTTGATGTGGTAACTAACCCCTCTGCTGAGGATACCACTGTTATTGCTGATGAGAATGCTAGGTTGAAGACATTGCTTGAAACAGGGATGTACAAAAGTCTTAAAGGACATCAGACATTATGTGATGTCCTCAAGAAGCAGATTCTGAACCGAAACCCTAGGAAAGAGGGTGTTGGGTTCGTAAGGAAAATAAATGCAGATGGCTCTTACTGGAAACCTGAGCAGTACCCCAAAACCACATGGGTTGCTGCAAAGGAACCTTCAGCAGATCCATCCAATTTATCTGGCTTCACATGTGCTAACCCCATTATTATTGATGAATCCTTTGATGCAAACTATAAACTGTTTAAGAATCAGAATGGTGAAGTGTTTGCCAGGTACATTGGTACTAACTTCAGGAATGGACCGCCTATGAAGAAGATCTGGGTTCCGAAAAAGTGTCTGGAAAATCTTCCTGTGAATGTCTTCATGACACCTCACTTGAAGAAGACAAACCTCAGACAAAAGGCTTCATACGGTCCAAAGGCTTCATACAAACAGAGGACTCACCTGAGTCACACTAACGCAAATGTTTTGTAGGGAAACCATACTCAGGCATATGAATATGAGAGCGGTTCATCGGACCGTCATGTTCATATGACCAAAAATTATTCTGCTTATTCCTATGAGTATTATTGTCCACCTGCAAGACTGTTTGCTAAGGCTTCAAAGCCAAAATTCTCAGATGCTACACTTAGACTTATTGCTTCTAAGCCACCCTTGAAGATGTGGGTGGTTAAGAAAGCTTAACTCTCTTTTGCAGGGAAAGGTCTCTAGCAGAAAAACAAAATCTTCTGACGCTATTGCTGGGGACCTTAAAAATCTTGTAGGGCGCAAGATAAAATGCCCGAATGGCATCATTATGTACTTCGTTCCTGAATCGCATGCTACTCTCCCTATTAGTCCTAATCTGGATCTCAGTTTTCATAACCCACTGGTTCGTCAAATGTTTTTGCTTCACAATTCTCTTCGTGAAGCCTATCCCCCTAACTGCACTGTAGGGTACGACACCAGCGTCTTCAAAGTCTTCAGAATGGATTATTGACAGTGGGTGTACAAATCACATGACTGGCAAAAGAAGCCTTCTTATGGACTCAACCTTACATCCATCCGACAAGAGCCACATCACATTTGCTGACACTGGTAAAAGTAAGGTATTGGGGCTAGGTAGAGTTGCAATCTCAAAGGATCAACACATGGATAAAGTCATGCTTGTTGAATCCCTTGGCTTCAACTTAATGTCTGTCTCAATGCTTTGCGATTTGAACATGATCGTAATGTTTGGAAAATATCGTTGCCTAGTACTAATGGAATCTGACAAGTCTCTAGTGTTTGAAGGTTATCGAAAAGATGATCTGTACGTGGTAGATTTCTCAGCAGGGCCACAACTTGCAGTATGTCTTCTTGCAAAAGCTTCAGAATGCTGGCTTTGGCATCGGAGGCTTGGGCATGCTGGCATGAGGAACCTCCACACCCTTGCGAGGAAGAAGCATGTCATAGGTATCGAGGGCGAAAAGTTCAAGAAAGATCACTTATGCGGTGCCTGTGAAGCAGGGAAGATGACAAGGGCAAAACATCCTTCGAAGACAATCATGACTACTACTAAACCCTTCGAACTGCTCCACATGGATCTTTTCGGCCCCACTCACTACTCAACTTTTACTACTACTGCTTGCCTCTATGGCTTCGTCATTGTTGATGATTACTCTAGATATACTTGGGTGCACATAATCCTTTACAAGACTGAAGTGCAGGATGTCTTCAGACGCTTCGCCAATCGTGCTATGAACAATTTTGGCGCCAAGATAAAACACATCAGAAGTGACAATGGCACTGAATTCAAGAACACTGGCCTTGATACATATCTTGATACCTTGGGCATCACACATGAATTCTCAGCTCCGTACACGCCACAGCAGAATGGCATCGTCGAACGCAAGAACAGAACACTCATTGAGATGGCCAGAACAATGCTAGATGAATACAAGACTCCAAGAAAATTCTGGACTGAAGCCATTGACACTGCATGCCATACAATCAAGCGTGTTTATCTTCACAAGCTTCTGAACAAGACATCTTATGAACTCCTAACTGGCAAGAAGCCAAATGTCAGTTACTTTAGAGTATTTGGCGCAAGGTGCTGGATCAAGGACCCACACCACACCTCAAAGTTTGCACCAAAAGCACATGAGGGCTTTATGCTTGGATATGGAAAGGATTCGCACTCCTACAGAGTCTTCAATCTCTTTCATTACAAAGTGGTTGAAACAGTGGATGTGCGGTTCAATGAGACAAATGGTTCACAAAGAGAGCAACTGCCAAATGTGCTAGATGAGATTCCAGCTAGTGAATCAATCAAGCTAATGGGAACTGGAGAGATTATACCTTCTGAAGCTCATCCTGAAGAAGAACTTATCATCTCAGCACCTGATCAACATGAAGACATTGCTCAGCCTGGAGACATTGCTCAGCCTGAAGACATTCTTTCCAACAACAACAGTGAACAGCAAGAGCAAAGTCTTCGCCCTGTACATCCTCGCGTTGCCAATGAAGTGCAGATTGAAAGAATAATTGATAGCATCAATGCACCTGGTCCACTCACTCGTTCAAGGGCAACTCAGCTAGCAAATTTCTGTGGGCACTTTGCATTCGTCTCAATTGCAGAACCCAAGAAAGTTGAAGAAGCCTTCATGGAACCTGAATGGATTCAAGCTATACAAGAAGAGCTTCAACAGTTTGAGCTGAATAATGTATGGGAACTGGTTAAGCGTCCTGATCCATGAAAGCACAACATAATAGGCACCAAATGGATATACCACAACAAGAAATATGAGCATGGTCAAGTTGTTAGAAACAAAGCTCGTCTCGTTGCTCAAGGATATACTCAAGTGGAAGGCATTGACTTCGATGAAACATTTGCTCCTGTGGCTAGGCTTGAAGCCATACGCATACTGCTGGCCTATGCAAATCATCATAACATACTTCTATATCAAATGGATGTGAAGAGTGCCTTTCTCAATGGCAAGATTGAAGAAGAAGTGTATGTTGCACAACCGCCTGGCTTTCAAAATCCAAAACATCCTGACATGGTATACAAGCTCAACAAGGCACTGTATGGCCTCAAAAAAGCCCCTAGGACCTGGTATGACACACTCAAATACTTCCTGAAGATCAAAGGCTTCATACCTGGTTCCCTGGATCCCACTCTTTTCACGAAGACATATGATGGTGAACTATTTGTCTGCCAAATATATGTGGATGACATTATCTTCGGCTGCATAAATCAGAAGTACAGTGAAGAGTTTGGATATATGATGCAAGAGCAATATCAGATGTCCATGATGGGGGAGCTGAAGTTCTTCCTTGGTCTTCAAATACGACAACAGCGCAACGGCATCTTCATATCTCAAGAGAAGTATCTCAAAGATTGCCTGAAGAAGTTCGGTATGCAAGACTGCAAAGGCTTCACAACACCAATGCCAGCCAAACATCATCTATGTCCTGACGACAATGGTAAAGAGTTCGATCAAAAGGTATACCGCTCCATGATTGGTTCTTTGCTTTATTTATGTGCATCTAGGCCAGATATTATGCTTAGTGTTTGCATGTGTGCTCGATTTCAAGAGGCACCAAAGGAGTCGCATCACTTAGCTGTGAAGCGAATTCTTCGATATTTGGCTCACACCTCAACTCTATGATTATGGTATCCAAAGGGCTCAGAGTTTGATTTGGTTGGATTTTCGGATGCTGATTATGCTGGTGACAAAGTTGATCGCAAGTCTACATCAGGCACATGTCACTTTCTGGGACGATCACTTGTATGTTGGTCTTCAAAGAAGCAGAACTGTGTATCTCTCTCCACTGTTGAATCTGAATACATTGCTGCTAGATCTTGCTGCGCTCAGCTTCTGTGGATGAAGCAAACACTCAAGGATTATGGCATTCATCTGAAGCAAGTACCACTTTACTGCGACAACGAAAGTGCCATCAAGATTGCCAACAACCCAGTTCAGCACTCGAAGACAAAGCACATTGAAATTCGTCATCACTTTCTCAGAGATCATGTTGTGAAGGAAGACATTGATATCATACACGTCAACACTGAAGAACAATTGGCAGATATCTTCACCAAGCCCTTGGATGAGAAGAGATTTTGCAAGTTACGGTGTGAGCTAAATATCCTGGAATCCTCAAATGTCCTGTGATCAGGCACACATCCTCACACTTATGCATATGATGACTTAGATGTGCAATGCACAAAGTAAAGTATATCTTCAATCAATGAAGACATACATTCTAAGTGTGAATACATTAATGTGGAATTTGACTTCGGAGCGCCACGATAATTGTGCGCCGTGTCTGGGTCTAATACTTCCTATACGGTGGGTAACGCCACCACCAAACGTTCTATTTTGAAGTGTTTCACTCATGGCGTTACCTTGCAATATCTTCACATTTGGTTTGGCTTCAAACTCAACATGTCTTCATGATTATCTTCACTACGTTGATTATATAGATGTATACATACTAGTGTTCTGTCCTCCATAGCATTCACTTATAGCTATGTCTTCTTGGTTGAATCTTTTGAACTAATGAATGTGATCGGACCCTAATCTCTCTATGCTTTCTATCTCAAATTCTATCTCTCCAAGTCATATGCATTCTATTGAAACTGTCGAATGTCTTCACTGCATCCTTGTCAGCAGAAGATATAGAGATAACCATAAAGTCCGTTTTCAATGCTCATTCCTCCACATAAAATCCGGAGAAGTAGGAACGACCGCCCGATAATCCAGGCGTGCATGGGACGTGGAACAAACCCCAAACTTCCGCAAACAGGCCACGCGTTCCTCAGATGCGAATCGCCAGGGGCACCTGTGTAATAGCACAGTGCCGCCCCTGTGCCTATAAATTCACACTTACCGTGGTCATTATCTCCTTCTTCCACCCTCGCACGAACCCTAGCGCCACCGCTAGCTCCCGACGACGCCGGCGACGAAGCGCTTCGCTACTGCAACCTCTCCGACGCCGTCCTCACGCCGACTGCGGACATCGTTCTCTCCGTCGTCGCCGTAGGTTTCTTCCGTCGCCAAGTTAGGGCATGGAGGACTAAACTGCTCGGCATCATCTCCCACTTCCGTCTAGCAGTTCCAAGTGTGGTAAATAAAACTTCTTTTTACAGCCCCTTTTGATCTCATGGTTCTGTCACTTTCTACCATAAGAAGTTTATCTTCACACAAGTTAGATCTCTCAATCTGCATCTCATAACATGCCTAGTATATTCACTTGTGCTTCATGAAGTAGTTAGATTCCTCACTTGTACTGATCTATGGGTTCGTACAAATCTGGAACCAACTTCTTATCTATGACTAAATGTCTTCGCACGATGAGGTCAATGTCTTCTAAACTGATTAATCTTCAAAACCTTCTGAGAATGCATATGACCTCTTCCCCTTCCCTCGCACCTTAATGCTGTCACAGGTACATGTCCGTGGGAGAATCCTTCGGTTCTCATAGTCTGCATTCATTTGCAGAATTCCTACAGCATCACATAAATTCTCCTGAAGCCAGTTCCTGTTGGTCCAGCAAAAGAAAGCCTTTGAAGCCTTTGAAAGTTTTGAAGCCTTTCAAGTTAAAGTTTATGGCTTCAGAAGCAGCAGCAAGGAAGGGGGCAGACAGCGACGTGAAGGAACTTCCAAAGATCTGCCTGAAGACCTGGCAGAAATGTATAAAACAGATCCTGAAGAGAATTATGGGCAGCGCAAGACCCGAATCCAATGGATTCGACGCTATTGGGCTGAACAATGGTTCAAATACCGCTTCACAACCCAAGAGTATGCTGAGAAAAGTGCCATCAAAAGACCGTGGGGAGACATCTTATACAAAAACCTTCTACCCAGGTCCAGAGATGAAGCTATTGCCCAAAGCTTCTATCCATGCATGGTTCGTGGGCCACATCCTGATGATGCACATCCGTCGTCACTACTCTGGTGTCGTGACGACAATCTATTCAAGCGCAACTTCCAGTTTGCCCAACAATCAGCGAAGCAGAACAAGAAGAAGTTGGGGTTAGACTTCAACCCTGGTCCCTCAGCACCAAGGGAAGATGGCACACGCTACGCAGAACCCAATATCATCGGTCCGTATGCCAATCTTGAGGGCCTCATCACCCGCATCTTAGTCCAAGGGACTGCCGTTAATGACCCTCCAGCTGACTCTGAGTCTGATGAAGCTCCTGCTGTACCGAAGCCAAAGCAGTCGAAGAAGCCAAAAGCTTCAAAGCCAGCCCCTTCATCAAAAATCTCAAGGGCGAAGCCATTGGCAACTGCACCTCCTGAAGACAGTGTGCAGACTGAAGACGTATCCCGCGTCTTCAAGCCCCAGAAGGCCAAGGTGCCTCAGCCACACACCGGCAAAGAGCTCACAGCTGCTGCCATTCTGCGCAGCGAAGCCATTGATCTATCAAGTGATGAAGATCTTGGAGATGACGCTCTAGAGCAGCTCATCAAGAGCAAAGAAGAAGCTGAAATCTTCAACAATTTGCCTCTCTTTGATGTCGCCATCATCCACAACTTCATTGACGAATGGTTTGCCACACCAAACATCAGCTTCGAAGACCTCCAGCTGCCTGTTGGCCTCAGCGCCGCCTTCCAAGGTGCAATTGCTTCAGAACTTGCCATTGCCTAGCGCATTGTTGAACTGAAGCAAAAAATTGATCATGAAAAGGCTCAGTTCAAGAAGAATATGGCCAAGCTCAGTGTGCAAGAAGTGAAGAGCTTCAAGACCATGTTGCATGAGCTCAAGGAAAATTTTCTGAAGAAGCGTGCAGAAGTTTAGGGCTCACGTGAGCGGATGAAGTCTCTGGCTAAAAGATGTGTACAAGCCTACAATGAGGCTGAGAAGCGCAAGGCACTTGGGCGTCCTAGCATCGACCCCAAGATGGCCGCGAAGAAGAAGACGAAGCCTGCTATGGCTGAACCAGAGGCACCTAGGCAAGAAGCAGTTCCAATTGTCTTCCCAACTGCAACGACTGGCTCGAAGCCAAAGAGCCGGTCAACAGCTTCAGAGCTCAAGAAGACAAGAACTGCTGAGGCTGAAGCCAGGAAGAGGAAAAGCTCTGAAGCCTCTCCTACTGCCCCTAGCAAGAAAAAGAGAAAGACCAAGAAATCTCGGGCTGCTCCCACAGAGCCCTTGATAGTTGAACCTATCTCTATGGTTCACCCCAACGCAGAACGACAACCGACAGTTCATGAGCCTGCTTCCACAGAGGCTCCTGAAGCTGAAGACATACCAGCAGCCGACCCCATTGCTGCTGAAGACATTGGTCATCAGGAAAATGTACAAGATGATGCAGCCCTTCCTCAGTATGAACAAAGCGAGCTCATCAGCATTGGTTGTCCTCTGACGCCAATTGCATAAGATGCATCATGGGCGGATCGCCCTCAAGAGGAAGAAGACAATGAGGCCCAGCCCACTCCAACCCCACAGGCGTCGTCTGCATTCTGCAGGCTTCGCAAAGGTCCAAGGCCTCAAGTCTATGCTGAAGACATTCCGGTTGCATCAGCTGCAGAAGACGCACCACAAGAGCCTACTCCTATGCTCCACCAAGAAGAAGTTCTCCAGGAGAACATGCTTGTGACTGACCCTCCAGCTAGTCAAGCGGAGGCTGAAAATGTTGAGGCTGCCACAACCAACACTAAAGCCAATGTGGAGCCCTCCCCACCAAAAGCTTCAGCAGACAGCGAAGCTAATGATCCAGAAACTTCTGTTCCTGAGTCTGCTGCAGGTCCTCAATTTGATTACCATGTTGAGCATAGGCCTCATGTCCAGAAGCCAGTCCCAAGGCTGCCAAGGTTCCCAGGTCCTGCATCAGCACATGGCTCCTTTGACATAAATAACTTCAAGGCAGACAATATGTTCTTCAACAGCTCCAAGAACCCCTATTCAAGGGAAAGGATTTCATCATATAGGTTCTGGAGCTATCCTCAGCGTAGCTACTATTCATGCATCCTATACAACCAAGGTCGCATCTTCTCGCACAAGCGCCTTGATGTTGAAGCCATTGCTGGTCTGCCCTGCTTAGAGGAAGCGCTGGATTGCTTCAAGCAAGTGGGTCTGCTGCAGTTTATAACTGATGAAGAGCACTGGAATGAAGAGCTTCTGTTGCAATTCTATGCCACCCTACACATCAAAGGATACAACAGACATCCGAAGACTTGGGCCCTAGAGTGGATGACCGGCAATGTCCATCACGAAGCCAATGCATTCGATATCATTGAGCTCACCGGCCTGCCCACTCCTGGCGAACTCTTCGAGTAAGGCTGTCCACTAGACACTGAAGCTCTTGAGAGCATATTCCAGAGGCCTGAACCAAATATGAGTCAGATGCTCTCCATGATGAAGCCATTGCCCCACGATGCTCCTTATCCAACAGAGTTCTTCGTTGAAGACTTTGAGTACCTGCCCAGAACCATCTATCACATTATCCGGCGGACTCTCTGGCCTATTAAAGGGCACTCACCAAATGCCAAGATCGAGGGTGCAATGAAGACTCTGATATTCTGTATCCTTCATGGCAAATGCTTCAACGCACAGGATTTCTTCATACGCCAACTCGCTGCATCAGGCTCAGATCTGTTTGGTTTAAAGTTCTATGCTCCTTGGGTAATGAGACTGATCAAGCTTCACTCTGCGATCTCATATCAGCCCTCAGCCCGCAACCATCGGATCTTCTTGCCAGATGTGGATACCTCTGCTGAAGCTATATATCCTGAGCCTGCCAAGCAACCTTTGAGTCTTCAGAATGCAGAACACCAGAGCTTCACTCAAAATGATGAAGGTGTTGAAGCCATCTCCAGGGTGTATCCTTTGGCTGGCACTACACGTGTGCCACACCCTACTTCAACTGAAGCCACTGATAGTGCAACTGCTTCCAGACCCAAGAAGCGCGCTCATGTTCTCGATAACCGAGAGCTTCTTGTGGCCCTTCATCAAAAACAAGATAGGCATCACAACTGGCTAAAGCGTCAGATGAAAAGCCTCTTGGTGGATGTTAATCATCTTCGAAATCTTGCCACCAAGAATGCTTTCGTCACTCATGAAACCTGTCGTCGTACATGGAAAGGGCTATCAATGATGTGTACTGAAGCTGAACTTGAAGAGGATGGCTTCACTGAGCGATTCAAGTTTGACACCACACCTCCTAGAAGGGCTGTGATGCGCAACACACCATCACTTGAAGACTCTGAGTTTTCTTCATCTGCTGCCACAGTCACTGCCAAAATCATTGATGAAGAAGACGATGCTACATCACCGCCACCTGCTTCAGCACCTCCAAGCTCTTCTGCACCGCCAAACACCTCCAACGACCCTGCTGCTCCTGGGAACGAGTAGACACTCTATGTCTTCAAACCTTTTTGGTCCTTGCTGACAAAAGGGGGAGAAGCATATGGGTTGATAGTCTTCAAGCGGGTCCATATGGGCGGGTGCTTTATGTTTTGCTATATTTTGCTTTGTGCTTACAACTCTCGTTTTTGCTTCACTTGGTTCTTTGAGTTGTGACACTAAAACTCGATGGTTGTCTGCTACTTGTTTGCCACCCCTGTTTTGCGAAGATAAATTCCGCATGTGCGACGATAAATTCCGCACTTATCTCATTCTGCAGACGTCCATTTTCCATTATGCATGTCATTATCTTCATATACTTTCACATGCATAGTGGATTGTCATCATAAGCTGAATGGATCTCCACAAGTACAACCTGCCATGTGCATTTGCATTCCAAAAGCAAATTAACTTATATGCACATCTTCAGGGGGAGCCCTTGCAACTTATGAAGACAATTCCTTATCCTTTACAATTTCACAGATTATATTCCCCGTTGAAAACTTCAACTAGTTTGTCATCAATCACCAAAAAGGGGGAGATTGTAAGTGCATCTAGTGCCACCCCTAGTTGGTTTTGGAGTATTGACGACAAACCTAGTTGAGGGACTAATGTGTTTGTGAGAATTGCAGGATAACACAGGTAGAAGTCCCTCATTGATTCGGTTTTACTACCAGAGATGACCCCTAAAAATGTATGAAGACATTGAAGTCAAAGGTGGTATATGAAGATATTCACATTGAAGACTATGACAAAAGAAGACACGTTATGAAGCCTATGGAGCTCGAAGACTTAGATCTTTCGTAGTTCTTTTTCTTTTGTGTTGAGTCATAGCAACCACCGTACTGTTAAGTGGGGTCCAGGAGAACCAGTCAGAATGACTGAAGTGATGCCTAAACCAAAAACCTATGTCTTCGAGTGAAGACAATGAGAGCGAATCTTGTCCAGAGCCGGACAAGTCAGCTTTGCTTGTAGCCCAAGTAAAGTTGCCATGAGAGTTTGAAATCTGACCGTTGAGACACGTGTTCAGTTCCTTAGTGACCCAGGGTCATTTCGGACAAATCAGGTCGGGTTGCCAAGTGGCTATAAATAGCCCACCCCCTACAACCATAAACGGTTGGCTGCTCAGATTTCAGTGCACGCCTTTTGTCGTTTGAGAGCAACCCACCTCGAAGCCTTTGAGAGAAAATTCCTAGCGAGGAGAAAAGCCCTAACCACCCAGAGCCAGAGAACATTGGGCATCACTTAAGTATTCTTGTCTGTGTGATCTGAAGACTTATTACACTTGAGGACTGTGAATCCTCCAGACGGTTAGGCGTCGCGTTCAGAGCATCCAAGAGACATTGTGGATTGCCAGTGAACGAAGTCTGTGAATGTTTGGGAGTCTACCTTGAAGACTTACCAGAGTGCTTGGGCGAGGACTATGTGACCTTAGTTCAAGGAGAACACGGTGAGGACTTGGTGTCCTGAGCTGCGTGTTCAGGACTGGGTGTCCGGGACTGTGTGTCCTAAGGTTTAAATACCTAGCCGCTCCAACTAGAGGTACAGTTGTCACAACAACTGGAACTGGTCCACCACATCATTGTCTTCAACGAGTCTCCGGTTTCATCTTCACTTCCTTTTTCTTACTGTTACTCATTGTGAAGCCATTGCATGCTTGCTCTATCTTTTGTCTTCACAACGTGAATGTATGATCTGTTTGGCTTCATAACTTCTTCCTACCTGATCCTTATTACACTGCAGCTGTTTGTCTTTGTGCTTTCACTCTATTGAATACTTGACCATGGCTTGCCTAGTGTAATCTAACTTCTGCTGCATAGTAATAGGCAAAATCTTCGCTGTTTGTCTTCATAACTCCCACGTTTTGAAGACTTTCATAAAAATCGCCTATTCACCCCCCCCTCTAGTCGATATAACGCACTTTCATTAAGTATCAGGAACTTGAAGATCGTCATGATACTCTCTCAACAACTCATGAAAAGCTTTCCTATGATTATCTTCAAAGGAAGCAAGAACTTGAGAAATTGAGAGCGGCTCATGAAGATCTTCAAAAGGAAAACGAGTCACTTCGCGTCGAACAGATCAATTCCGCTCAGGAAGGATTTGAACCATCATGTATTAAATGCATTGAGAGTGATAATGCTACTTCTGTTGCTGAGTGTTCCACTGCTACTGCTGTTGCAATATCTTCAACTGTTGATGTGGTAACTAACCCCTCTGCTGAGGATACCACTGCTATTGCTGATGAGAATGCTAGGTTGAAGACATTGCTTGAAACAGGGATGTACAAAAGCCTTAAAGGGCATCAGACGCTATGTGATGTCCTGAAAAAGCAGATTCTGAAACCGAAACCCTAGGAAAGAGGGTGTTGGGTTCGTAAGGAAAATAAATGCAGATGGCTCTTACTAGAAACCTGAGCAGTACCCCAAAACCAAGTGGGTTGCTGCAAAGGAACCTTCAGCAGATCCATCCAATTTATCTGGCTTCACTTGTGCTAACCCCATTATCATTGATGAATCCTTTGATGCAAACTATATACTGTTTAAGAATCAGAATGGTGAAGTGTTTGCCAGGTACATAGGTACTAACTGCAGGAATGGACCGCCTATGAAGAAGATCTGGGTTCCGAAAAAGTGTCTGGAAAATCTTCCTGTGAATGTCTTCATGACACCTCACTTGAAGAAGACAAACCTCAGACCAAAGGCTTCATACGGTCCAAAGGCTTCATACAAACAGATGACTCACCTGAGTCACACTAACGCAAATGTTTTGTAGGGAAACCATACTCAGGCATATGAATATGAGAGCGGTTCATCAAACCGTCATGTTCATATGACCAAAAATTATTTTGCTTATTCTTATGAGTACTATTGTCCACCTGCAAGACTGTTTGCTAAGGCTTCAAAGCCAAAATTCTCAGATGCTGCACTTAGACTTATTGCTTCTAAGCCACCCTTGAAGATGTGGGTGGTTAAGAAGGCTTAACTCTCTTTTGCAGGGAAGGGTCTCCAGCAGAAAACCAAAATCTTCTGACGCTATTGCTGGGGACCTTAAAAATCTTGTAGGGCACGAGATAAAATGCCCGAATGGCATCATTATGTACTTCGTTCCTGAATTGCATGCTACTCTCCCTATTAGTCCTAATCTGGACCTAAGTTTTCATAACCCACTGGTTCGTCAAATGTTTTTGCTTCACAATTCTCTTCGTGAAGCCTATCCCCCTAACTGCACTGTAGGGTATGACACCAGCGTCTTGAAAGTCTTCAGAATGGATTATTGACAGTGGGTGTACAAATCACATGACTGGCAAAAGAAGCCTTCTTATGGACTCAACCTTACGTCCATCCGACAAGAGCCACATCACATTTGCTGACACTGGTAAAAGTAAGGTATTGGGTCTAGGTAGAGTTGCAATCTCAAAGGATCAACACATGGATAAAGTCATGCTTGTTGAATCCCTTGGCTTCAACTTAATGTCTGTCTCAATGCTTTGCGATTTGAACATGGTCGTAATATTTGGAAAATATCGTTGCCTGGTACTAATGGAATCTGACAAGTCTCTAGTGTTTGAAGGGTATCGGAAAGATGATTTGTATGTGGTAGATTTCTCAGCAGGGCCACAACTTGCAGTATGTGTTCTTGCAAAAGCTTCAGAATGATGGCTTTGGCATCGGAGGCTTGGGCATGCTGGCATGAGGAACCTCCACACCCTTGCGAAGAAGAAACATGTCATAGGCATCGAGGGCGTCAAGTTCAAGAAAGATCACTTATGCGGTGCCTGTGAAGCAGGGAAGATGACGAGGGCAAAACATCCCTCGAAGACAATCATGATCACTACTCAACTTTTACTACTACTGCTTGCCTCTATGGCTTCGTCATTGTTGATGATTACTCTAGATATACTTGGGTGCACATAATCCTTTACAAGACTGAAGTGCAGGATGTCTTCAGACGCTTCGCCAATCGTGCTATGAACAATTTTGGCCCCAAGATAAAGCACATCAGAAGTGACAATGGCACTGAATTCAAGAACACTGGCCTTGATACATATCTTGATACCTTGGGCATCACACATGAATTCTCAGCTCCGTACACGCCACAGCAGAATGGCGTCATCGAACGCAAGAACAGAACACTCATTGAGATGGCCAGAACGATGCTAGATGAATACAAGACTCCAAGAAAATTCTAGACTGAAGCCATTGACACTGCATGCCATACAATCAATCGTGTTTATCTTCACAAGCTTCTAAACAAGACATCTTATGAACTCCTAACTGGCAAGAAGCCAAATGTCAGTTACTTCAAAGTATTTGGCGCAAGGTGCTGGATCAAGGACCCACATCACACCTCAAAATTTGCACCAAAAGCACATGAGGGTTTTATGCTTGGATATGGAAAGGATTCGCACTCCTACAGAGTCTTCAATCTCTTTCATTACAAAGTGGTTGAAACAGTGGATGTGCGGTTCGATGAGACCAACGGATCACAAAGAGAGCAGCTGCCAAGTGTGCTAGATGAAGTTCCATCCAGTGAATCAATCAAGCTAATGGGAACTGGAGAGATTATACCTTCTAAAGCTCATCCTGAAGAAGAACTTATCATTTCAGCACTTGATCAACATGAAGACATTGCTCAGCCTAAAGACATTCCTTCCAACAACAACAGTGAACAGCAAGAGCAAAGTCTTCGCCCTGTACATCCTCGCGTTGCCAATGAAGTGCAGATTGAAAGAATAATTGATAGCATCAATGCACCTGGTCCACTCACTCGTTCAAGGGCAACTCAGCTAGCAAATTTCTGTGGGTACTTCGCATTCGTCTCAATTGCAGAACCCAAGAAAGTTGAAGAAGCCTTCATGGAACCTGAATGGATTCAAGCTATGCAAGAAGAGCTTCACCAGTTTGAGCTGAATAATGTATGGGAACTGGTTAAGCGTCCTGATCCACGGAAGCACAACATAATAGGCACCAAATGGATATACCGCAACAAGCAAGATGAGCATGGTCAAGTTGTCAGAAACAAAGCTCGTCTCGTTGCTCAAGGATATACTGAAGTGGAAGGCATTGACTTCGATGAAACATTTGCTCCTGTGGCTAGGCTTGAAGCCATACGCATACTGCTGGCCTATGCAAATCATCACAACATACTTCTATATCAAATGGATGTGAAGAGTGCTTTTCTCAATGGCAAGATTGAAGAAGAAGTGTATGTTGCACAACCGCCTGGCTTTGAAGATCCAAAACATCCTGACATGGTATACAAGCTCAACAAGGCACTGTATGGCCTCAAACAAGCCCCTCGGGCCTGGTATGACACACTCAAATACTTCCTGAAGAGCAAAGGCTTCATACCTGGTTCCCTAGACCCCACTCTCTTCACCAAGACATATGATGGTGAACTGTTTGTGTGCCAAATATATGTGGATGACATTATCTTCGGCTGCACCAATCAGAAGTACAGTGAAGAGTTTGGATATATGATGCAAGAGCAATATCAGATGTCCATGATGGGAGAGCTGAAGTTCTTCCTCGGTCTTCAAATACGACAACAACGCAACGGCATCTTCATATCTCAAGAGAAGTATCTCAAAGATTGCCTGAAGAAGTTCGGTATGCAAGACTGCAAAGGCTTCACAACACCAATGCCAGCCAAACATCATCTGGGTCCCGACGACAATGGTAAAGAGTTCGATCAAAAGGTATACCGCTCGATGATTGGTTCTTTACTTTATCTATGTGCATCTAGGCCAGATATTATGCTTAGTGTTTCCATGTGTGCTCGATTTCAAGCGGCACCAAAGGAGTCGCATCACTTAGCTGTGAAGCGAATTCTTCGATATTTGGCTCACACCCCAACTCTAGGATTATGGTATCCAAAGGGCTCAGAGTTTGATCTGGTTGGATTCTCGGATGCTGATTATGCTGGTGACAAAGTTGATCGCAAGTCTACATCAGGCACATGTCACTTTCTGGGATGATCACTTGTATGTTGGTCTTCAAAGAAGCAGAACTGTGTATCTCTCTCCACTGCTGAATCTGAATACATTGCTGCTGGATCTTGCTGCGCTCAGCTTCTGTGGATGAAGCAAACACTCAAGGACTATGGCATTCATGTGAAGCAAGTGCCACTTTACTGTGACAACGAAAGCGCCATCAAGATCGCCAACAACCCAGTTCAGCACTCGAAGACAAAGCACATTGAAATTCGTCATCACTTTCTTAGAGATCATGTTGTGAAGGAAGATATTGATATCATACACGTCAACACTGAAGAGCAATTGGCAGATATCTTCACCAAGCCCTTGGATGAGAAGAGATTTTGCAAGTTACGGTGTGAGCTAAATATCCTGGAATCCTCAAATGTCCTGTGATCAGGCACACATCCTAACCCTTATGCATATTGATGACTTAGATGTGGAACACACGAAGTAAAGTATATCTTCAATCAATGAAGACATACATTCTAAGTGTGAATACATTAATGTGGAATTTGACTTCGGAGTGCCACGATAATTGTGCGCCATGTCTGGGTCTAATACTTCCTATACGGTGGGTAACGCCACCACCAAACGTTCTATTTTGAAGTGTTTCTCTCATGGCGTTACCTTGCAATGTCTTCACATTTGGTTTGGCTTCAAACTCAACATGTCTTCATGATTATCTTCACTACGTTGATTATATAGATGTATACATACTAGTGTTCTGTCCTCCATAGCATTCACTTATAGCTATGTCTTCGTGTTGAATCTTTTGAACTAAGTGAATGTGATCGGACCCCAAACTTCTCTATGCTTTCTATCTCAAACTCTATCTCTCCAAGTCATATGCATTCTATTGAAACTGTCGAATGTCTTCACTGCATCCTTGTCAGCAGAAGATATAGAGACAACCATAAAGTCCGTTTTCAATGCTCATTCCTCCACATAAAATCCGGAGAAGCAGGAACGACCACCCGACAATCCAGGCGTGCGTGGGACGTGGAACAAACCCCAAACTTCCGCAAACTGACCACGTGTTCCTCAGATGCGAATCGCCAGGGGCACCTGTGTAACAGCACAGTGCCGCCCTTGTGCCTATAAATACACACTCACAGCGGTAACTATCTCTTCTTCCACCCTCGCACAAACCCTAGCGCCACCGCTAGCTCTCGACGACGCTGGCGACGAAGCACTTCGCTGCCGCAACCTCTCCGACGCCGTCTTCACGCTGACCGCGGACATCATCCTCTCCGCCGTCGCCGTAGGTCTCCTCCGTCGCCAAGTTAGGGCACGGACGAGTGAACTGCTCGGCCTCATCTCTCACTCCGTCTAGCAGTTCTTAGAGTGGTAAATAAAACTGCCTTTTACAGCACCGTTGATCCTATTGATCTGTCACTTTCTACCACAAGCAGTTTCTGCTCACACAAACTAGATCTCTCTCAAACTGCATCTCATAACATGCCTAGAATATTCACTTGTGCTTCAAAAAGTACTTAGATTCCTCACTTGTACTGATCTGTGGATTTGTACAAATCTAGAACCAACGTCTTATCTATGAGTGAATGTCTTCGCACGATGAGGTCAATGTCTTCTAAACTGATTTATCTTCAAAATCTTCTGAGAATGCATATGACCTCTTCCCCTTCCCTCGCACCTTAATGCTGTCACAGGTACATGTCCGTGGGAGAATCCTTTGGTTCTCATAGTCTGCATTCATTTGCAGAATTCCTACAGCATCACATAAATTCTCCTGAAGCCAGTTCCTGTTGGTCCAGCAAAAGAAAGCCTTTGAAGCCTTTGAACGTCTTGAAGCCTTCCAAGTTAAAGTTTATGGCTTTAGAAACAGCAGCAAGGAAGGGGGGCAGACAGCGACATGGAGGAACATCCAAAGATCTGCCTGATGACCTGGTAGAAATGTATAAAACAGATCCTGAAGAGAATTATGGGCAGCGCAAGACCCGAATCCAATGGATTCGACGCTATTGGGCACAACAATGGTTCAAATACCGCTTCACAACCCAAGAGTATGCTGAGAAAAGTGCCATCAAAAGACCATGGGGAGACATCTTATACAAGAACCTTGTACCCAGGTGCAGAGATGAAGCTATTGCCCAAAGCTTCTATCCATGCATGGTTCGTGGGCCACAGCCTGATGATGCACATCTGTCGTCACTACTCTGGTGTCATGACGACAATCTGTTCAAGCGCAACTTCCAGTTTGCCCAACAATCAGCGAAGCAAAACAAGAAGAAGTTGGGGTTAGACTTCAACCCTGGTCCCTCAGCACCAAGGGCAGATGGCACACGACAAGCAGAACCCAATGTCATCGGTCCATATGCCAACCTTGAAGGCCTCATCACCTACATCTTGGTTCAAGGGACTGCAGTGAATGAGCCTGTAGCTGATACTGAGTCTGATGAAGCACCAGCAGTGCCTGCAGTGCCGAAGCCAAAGCAGTCGAAGAAGCCAAAAGCTTCAAAGCCAGCCCCTTCACCAAAAATCTCAAGGGCGAAGCCATTGGCAACTGCACCTCCTGAAGACAGTGTGCAGTCTGAAGACGTATCCCGCGTCTCCAAGCCCCAGAAGGCCAAGATGCCTCAGCCACACACCGACAAAGAGCTCACAGCTGCTGCCATTCTGCGCAGCGAAGCCATTGATCTGTCAAGTGATGAAGATCTTGGAGATGACGCTCTCGAGCAGCTCATCAAGAGCAAAGAAGAAGCTGAAATCTTCAACAATTTGCCTCTCTTTGATGTCGCCATCATCCACAACTTCATCGACGAATGGTTTGCCACACCAAACATCAGCTTCGAAGATCTGCAGCTGCCCGTTGGCCTCAGCGTCGCCTTCCAAGGCGCTATTGCTTCAGAACTTGCAATTGCCCAGCGCATTGTTGAACTGAAGTAGAAAATTGATCATGAAAAGGCTCAGTTCAAGAAGCATATGGCCAAGCTCAGCGTGCAAGAAGTGAATAGCTTCAAGATCATGTTGCACAAACTAAAGGAAAACTTTCTAAAGAAGCGTGCAGAAGCTCAAGGTTCGCGGGAGCGAATGAAGACTCTAGCAAACAGATGTGTGCAGGCCTACAATGAGGCTGAGAAGCGCAAGGCACTTGGGCGTCCTGGCATCGACCCCAAGATGGCCGCAAAGAAAAAGAAGAAGACTGTTCCAGCTGAACAAGAGGCACCAAGGCAGGAAGCAGTTCCGCTTGTCTTCCCAACTGCAATGACTGGCTCGAAGCCAAAGAGCCGGTCAACAGCTTCAGAGCTCAAGAAGACAAGAACTGCTGAGGCTGAAGCCAGGAAGAGGAAAAGCTCTGAAGCCTCTCCTACTTCCCCTAGCAAGAAAAAGAGAAAGACCAAGAAATCTCGGGCTGCTCCCATAGAGCCCTTGATAGTTGAACCTATTTCTATGGTTCACCCTGACGCAGAACGTCAACTGACGGTGCATGAGCCTGCTTCCACAGAGGATCCTGTTCCTGAAGACATTCCAGCAGCTGATCCCATTGCTGCTGAAGACATTGGTCATCGTGACAATGTAGAAGATGATGCAGCCCTTCCTCAATTAGAACACAGCGAACTCATCAGCATTGGTCGTCCACTAACGCCAATTGCACAGGATGCTTCATGGGCGGATCACCCTCAAGAGGAAGAAGACAATGAGGCCCAGCCCACTCCAACCCCACATGCGTCGTATGCATTCCGCAGGCTTCGCAAAGGTCCAAGGCCTCAAGTCTATGTTGAAGACATTCCGGCTGCATCTGCCGCAGAAGAAGCACCACAAGAGCCCACTCCTATGCTCCACCAAGAATAAGTTCTCCAGGAGAACGTGCTTGTGACCGACCCTCCAGCTAGTCAAGCGGAGGCTGAAAATATTGAGGCTCCCACAACCAACACTGAAGCCAATGTGGAGCCCTCCCCACCAAAAGCTTCAGAAGACAGCGAAGCTACTGATCCAGACACTTCTGTTCCTGAGTCTACTGCAGGTCCTCAATTTGATTACCATGTTGAGCACAGGCCTCGTGTCTAGAAGCCAGTCCCAAGGCTGCCGAGGTTCCCAGGTCCTGCATCAGCACCTGGCTCCTTTAACATCAATAGCTTCAAGGCAGATAATACGTTCTTCAACAGCTCCAAGAACCCCTATTCAAGGGAAAGGATTTCATCAGATAGGTTCTGGAGCTATCCTCAGCGCAGCTACTATTCATGCATCCTATACAACCAAGGTCGCATCTTCCCGCACAAGCGCCTTGATGTTGAAGCCATTGCTGGTCTGCCCTGTTTAGAGGAAGCGTTGGATTTCTTCAAGCAAGTGAGTCTGCTGCAGTTTGTAACTGATGAAGAGCACTGGAATGAAGAGCTTCTGCTGCAATTCTATGCCACCCTCCACATCAAAGGATACAACAGAGATCCGAAGACTTGGGCCCTGGAGTGGATGACCGGCAATGTCCATCACGAAGCCAATGCATTTGATATCATTGAGCTCACCGGCCTGCCCACTCCTGGCGAATTCTTCGAGGAAGGCTGTCCACTACACACTGAAGCTCTTGAGAGCATATTCCAGAGGCCTGAACCGAATATGAGTCAGATGCTCTCCATGATGAAGCCATTGCCCCACGATGCTCCTTATCCAACAGAGTTCTTCGTTGAAGACTTTGAGTACCTGCCCAGAACCATCTATCACATTATCCGGCGGACTCTCTGGCCTATCAAAGGGCACTCTCCAAATGCCAAGATCGAGGGTGCAATGAAGACTATGATATTTTGTATCCTTCATGGAAAATGCTTCAACGCACAGGACTTCTTCATACGCCAACTTGCTGCATCAGGCTCAGATTTACTTGGCTTGAAGTTCTATGATCCTTGGGTAATGAGACTGATCAAGCTTCACTCTGCGATCTCATATCAGCCCTCAGCCCGCAACCATCGGATCTTCTTGCCAGATGTGGATACCTCTGCTGAAGCTATATATCCTGAGCCTGCCAAGCAACCTTTGAGTCTTCAGAATGCAGAATACCAGAGCTTCACTCAAAACGTTGAAGGTGTTGAAGCCATCTCCAGGGTGTATCCTTTGGCTGGCACTACACGTGCACCACACCCTGCTTCAACTGAAGCCACTAACAGTGCCACTACTTCAAGACCCAAGAAGCGCACTTGTGTTCTCAACGACCGAGAGCTTCTTGTGGCCCTTCATCAAAAGCAGGATAGGCATCATGACTGGTTGAAGAGACAGATGAAGAGCCTCTTGGTGGATGTAAATCGCATCCGAAATCTTGCCACCAAGAACGCTTTCGTTGCCCATGAAACCTGTCGCTGCACATGGAAAGGGCTAACGATGATGCTTTCTGAAGTTGATCTTCAAGAGGATGGCCTCACTGAGAGATTCAAATTTGAATCCACACCTCCTCGAAGAGTTGTGCTGATGGGGACTCCATCTCTTGAAGACTCTGAGTTTTCTTCCTCTGCTGCCACAGTCACTGCCAGAATTATTGATGAAGAAGACGATGCTACTTCACCACCACCTGCTTCAGCACCTCCAAGCTCTTCTGCACCGCCAAACAACGCCAACAACCCTACTACTTCATCTACTCCTCATGGGAACGAGTAGAGGCTCTATGTCTTCAAACCTTTTTGGTCATTACTGACAAAAGGGGGAGAAGCATATGAGATTGATAGTCTTCAAGCGGGTTCATATGGGCGGGTGCCTTATATTTTGCTTCGTGCTTACAACTCTCGTTTTTTTTGCTACATTTGGTTCTTATGAGTTGTAACACTTAAACCAGATGGTCGTCTGCTACTTGTTTGCCACCCTGTTTTGCGAAGATAAATTCCGCATGTGCGACGATAAATTCCGCACTTATCTCATTCTGCAGACGTCAATTTTCCATTATGCATGTCATTATCTTCATATACTTTCACATGCATAGTGGATTGTCATCATAAGCTGAAGTGGATCTCCACAAGTACAACCTGCCATGTGCATTTGCATTCCAAAAGCAAATTAACTTATATGCACATCTTCAGGGGGAGCCCTTGCAACTTATGAAGACAATTCCTTATCCTTTACAATTTCACAGACTATATTCCCCGTTGAAAACTTCAACTAGTTTTTCATCAATCACCAAAAAGGGGGAGATTGTAAGTGCATCTAGTGCCACCCCTAGTTGGTTTTGGAGTATTGACGACAAATCTAGTTGAGGGACTAATGTGTTTGTGAGAATTGCAGGATAACACAGGTAGAAGTCCCTCATTGATTCGGTTTTACTACCAGAGATGACCCCTAAAAATGTATGAAGACATTGAAGTCAAAGGTGGTATATGAAGATATTCACATTGAAGACTATGACAAAAGCAGACACGTTATGAAGCCTATGGAGCTCGAAGACTTAGATCTTTCGTAGTTCTTTTTCTTTTGTGTTGAGTCATAGGAACCACCGTACTGTTAAGTGGGGTCCAGGAGAACCAGTCAGAATGACTGATGTGATGCCTAAACCAAAAACCTATGTCTTCGAGTGAAGACAATGAGAGCGAATCTTGTCCAGAGCCGGACAAGTCAGCTTTGCTTGTAGCCCAAGTAAAGTTGCCATGAGAGTTTGAAATCTGACCGTTAAGACATGTGTCAGTTCCTTAGAGACCCAGGGTCATTTCGGACAAATCAGGTCGGGTTGCCAAGTGGCTATAAATAGCCCACACCCTACAACCATAAACAGTTGGCTGCTCAGATTTCAGTGCATGGCTTTTGTCGTTTGAGAGCAACCCACCTCGAAGCCTTTGAGAGAGAGAATTCCTTGCGAGGATAAAGCTCTAACCACCTAGAGCCAGAGAACATTGGGCATCACTTAAGTCTTCTTGTCTGTGTGATCTGAAGACTTATTACACTTGAGGATTGTGCATCCCCAGACGGTTAGGCGTCGCGTTCAGAGCATCCAAGAGACATTGTGGATTGCCAGTGAACGAAGTCTGTGAAGGTTTGGGAGTCTACCTTGAAGACTTACCAGAGTGATTGGGTGAGGACTATGTGACCTTAGCTCAAGGAGAATACGGTGAGGACTTGGTGTCCTGAGCTGCGTGTTCAGGACTGGGTGTCCGGGATTGTGTGTCCTAAGGTTTAAATACCTAGCCGCTCCAACCAGACATACAGTTGTCACAGCAACTGGAACTGGTCCAACACATCATTGTCTTCAACAAGTCACTGGTTTCATCTTCACTTCCCTTTACTTACTGATCACTCATTGTGAAGTCATTGCATGTCTGTTCTATCTTTTGTCTTCACAACGTGAGTGTATGATCTGTTTGGCTTCATAGTATCTTCCTACCTGATCCTAATTACACTACAGCTATTTGTCACTGTGCTTTCACTCTGTTGATACTTGACCATGGCTTGCCTAGTGTAGTCTAACTTCCGCTGCATAGTAATAGGCATATCTCTACTGTTTGTCTTCATAACTTCCACGTTTTGAAGACTTTCATAAAAATCGCCTATTCACCCCCCCTCTAGTCGATATAACGCACTTTCACCATCAATCCGGTATGAATTACATATGGCTGCGCCGGACTCGTCTAACCGTGTCCGTGGTCTTGATGACCTATCAAATGCTTTAATTGGTGAGGCCATTTTTAGTGTGCGGCTGCCAAGGCAGTCGCATTCTCTTCGGCGCGCAAAGATCGCTCAATATTTCCATTCACTGTAATGACGCCGCGTGGACCGAGCATCTTGAGCGTGAGGGAAGCGTAATGGGGTATTGCATTAAAGCGAGCAAAAGTTTCGCGTCCAAGTAGTTCTTGATAACCACTTTGGAACGGAGCAATGTGGAAGGTTAAATGTTCGCTACGGAAGTTATCGGGTAAGCCGAATATGACCTTTAGGATCAGGGAGCCCGTACAGTGAGCCCCTGGTCCTGGCGTTACTCCTTTAAAGGTAGTGTTTCTATGGAAAATTTTCGTTGGGTCTATCCCCATTTCGCGGATTGTATCCTGGTATATCAAGTTTAAACTGCTGCCACCGTCCATGAGGACCCGTGTAAAGTGGTATCCGTCAATTATTGGGTCTAATACCAAGGGAGCCCATCCTGCATGTCGGATACTTGCTGAGTAATTACGATGGTTGAAAGTGATCGGTTGAGTCGACCAGTGGCAGGACTTCGCCGTGATAGGCCCTTGGGCATATCTTTCTGGGAGTGCCGCTCTACTTCCCTTGATCGCGTGTAACACGTTGATTACTTTGACTTCTGGTGGAAACTTCTTTTGTTCCCCAGTGTCTTGTTTGAGAGGCTCATCCTCGTCTTCGCTTGGTGTATCATCCCCCTTGTGTACGGTGTTGAGCTTGCCAGACTGCTTGAAGACCCAACATTCTCTGTGGGTATGATTAGCAGGTTTACCAGGGGTGCTATGGATCTGACATACTTGGTCCAGAATTTTGTTTAAGCTGGAAAATTCGTCTCTAGCGCCTTTAGAGGGCGGCTTTTGCTGACTTGGCCAAGAGCTTTTGAATCCGGCGTTTACTATCGTGCTCTTCATGCTGTCTTCTTTATTCCGACGCTTGTTATTGTTGTTGCGCCGTGATTTCTCGTTTCCATCTCTAGCTTCGGATGTATTGGGGTCGCTGGAGCTGCATATGGCTAGCCAGCTATCCTCACCCGCGCAAAACCGGGTCGTGAGGCTTGTTAATGCTGCCATTGTTCTTGGCTTTTCTTGGCCGAGGTGTCTGGCAAGCCATTTGTCACGGATGCTATGCTTAAAAGCTGCCAAGGCTTAGGCGCCCGGACAGTCGACTATTTGGTTCTTTTTAGTGAGAAACCTGTTCCAAAGCTTTCGGGCTGACTCTCCGGGCTGTTGAGTTATATGACTCAAATCGTCCGCTTTTGGAGGTCGGACATAAGTCCCTTGAAAATTTGCCCGGAAAGCATCTTCGAGCTCTTCCCAGCTTCCAATGGAGTTTTCGGGGAGGCCTTTAAGCATGTGCCGAGCTGGCCCTTTGAGTTTGAGGGGTAAATATTTAATGGCGTGGAGATCGTCTCTCAGGGAGTCCTGGATTAGGGGGTGTTCGGATAGCCGGACTATACCTTCAGCCGGACTCCTGGACAATGAAGATACAAGATTGAAGACTTCATCCCGTGTCCGGAGGGGACTTTCCTTGGCGTGGAAGGCAAGCTTGGCGATACGGATATGTAGATCTCCTACCATTGTAACTGACTTTGTGTAACCCTAACCCTCTCCAGTGCCTATATAAATCGGAGGGTTTTAGTCCGTAGGACAACATACACAACAACAATCATACCATAGGCTAGCTTCTAGGGTTTAGCCTCTCCGATCTCGTGGTAGATCTACTCTTGTACTACCCATATCATCAATATTAATCAAGCAGGACGTAGGGTTTTACCTCCATCGAGAGGGCCCGAACCTGGGTAAAACTTTGTGTCCCTTGCCTCCTGTTACCATCCGGCCAAGACGCACAGTTCGGGACCCCCTGCCCGAGATCCGCCGGTTTTGACACCGACATTGGTGCTTTCATTGAGAGTTCCTCTGTGTCGTCGCCGTCAGGCTTGATGGCTCCCACGATCATCAATGGCGATGCAGTCCAGGGTGAGACCTTCCTCCTCGGACAGATCTTCGTCATCGGCGGCTTCGCACTGCGGGCCAATTCACTTGGCCATCTAGAGCAGATCGAAAGGTATGCCCCTGGCCGTCAGGTCAGATTTGGAAGTTTAAACTACACAGCTGACATCCGCGGGGACTTGATCTTCAACGGATTCGAGCCACTACCGAGCGCGCCGCACTGTCACGATGAGCATGATCTAGCTCTACTGCCGAACAGTGCCTTGGAGGCCGCACCCGCATCGGCTTCGACCCTTAATTCGAAACCAACTGCGCCGATCGAGGATGGGTGGTTGGACGCCGCCTCGGGGGCTGCGATCCCAACGGTGATCGAGCCAAACACCAGCCCTGCACTCTGCGAGACTCGTGACTCCAAGGAGCCAGACTCCTCTCCGGACTCCGAACCCTCCGTGCCCCTGCTGATTGAATCCGATTGGGCGCCGATTATGGAGTTTACTGCCGCGGACATCTTTCAGCACTCGCCTTTCGGCGATATTCTGAAGACACTGAAGTCTCTCTCTTTATCAGGAGAGCCCTGGCCGGACTACGGTCAGCAAGGTTGGGATACGGACGATGAAGAAATTCAAAGCCCACCCACCACCCACTTTGTAGCCACTGTCGACGACTTAACCGACATGCTCGACTTCGACTCCGAAGACATCGACGGTATGGACGCCGATGAAGGAGACGATGAAGAACGAGCGCCTATCAGGCCCTGCAAAGCCACCTCGTCATATGACATATACATGGTGGACACCCCAAAAGAAGGAGATGGCGATGGAACAGTGGAGGATGACCCCTCCAAGAAATAGCCTAAGCGCCAGCGTCAACGGCGCCGCTCAAAATCCCGCCAAAACAAATACGGTGATTCCAGCACGGGAGATAATAATACTCCGGAAAGTGCCGAAGAAAACCCCCTCCAGCAAGATTTAGCATAGGAGAATGGATAAACCAACCCTCATGAGAGAGCGGCAGACAGAGAGGTCGAGGACGATAACTATATGCCTCCCTCCGAAGATGAGGCAAGCCTCGACAACGATGAATTCGTCATGCCAGAGGATCCCGTCGAGCAGGAGCATTTTCAACCCAGGCTTATGGCCATGGCAAGTAGCCTCCAGAAAAAACAGCAACAACTTAGAGCTGATCAAGATTTGCTAGTCGACAGATGGACTGAAGTCCTTGCGGCCGAAGAGCATAAACTCGAACGCCCCTCCAAGAGCTACCCAAAGCGCAGGTTGCTACCCCGATTAGAGGAGGAAGCACTCGATGCGGCCGACCGGCCACCTCGTGGCCGCAACACAGAGGCCTCTCGGCCCTCCACTCAAGCCGCACCCCGTACCAAGGCACGGGAATATGCGACGGACTTACGAGATATGTTGGAGGATAAGGCAAGGCAAACAAGATCGATCTATGGATCGCGTGGGCGCCCCACGGCTCGAGATGGTAACCGTCATGCCGGCCAAAAATTCGGTAGAGCCGAACACAGTAGACAAAACTCATTGGAGCTACGTCGTGATATAGCACAGTACAGAGGCACCGCACACTCACTATGCTTCACAGACGAAATAATGGATCATCAAATCCCCGAGGGTTTCAAACCCGTAAATATCGAATCATATGATGGCACAACAGATCCTGCGGTATGGATTGAGGATTATCTCCTTCATATCCACATGGCCTGCGGCGATGATTTCCACGCCATCAAATACCTCCCACTCAAGCTTAAGGGACCAGCTCGGCATTGGCTTAACAGCTTGCCAACAGGATCAATTAGTTGTTGGGAGGACCTAGAAGCCGCATTCCTCGACAATTTCCAGGGCACTTATGTGCGACCCCCAGACGCCGATGACCTAAGTCACGTAATTCAGCAGCCAGAGGAATCGGCTAGGCAATTCTGGACAAGGTTCTTAACAAAGAAAAATCAAATAGTCGGCTGTCCGGATGCTGAGGCGCTAGCAGCCTTCAAGCACAATATCCATGACGAGTGGCTTGCCCGGCACCTTGGACAGGAAAAGCCGAAGTTTATGGCAGCACTCATGACACTCATGACCCGCTTTTGCGTGGGAGAAGACAGCTGGCTTGCTCGTAGCAACAATATGACCAAGAACCCTGGTAATTCGGATACCAGGGACAGTAGTGGCACGTCGCGTCGCAACAAGCATAAGCGCCGCATTAACGGCGACAATGCTGAGGATACGGCGGTTAATGCCGGATTCAGAGGCTCTAAATCCGGTCAGCGGAAAAAGCCATTCAAAAGGAATCCTAGGGGCCCGTCCAGTTTGGACCGAATACTCGACCGCTTGTGCCAGATACATGGCACCCCCGAAAAGCCGGCCAATCACACCAACAGGGATTGTTGGGTGTTCAAGCAGGCAGGCAAGTTAAACGCCGAAAATGAAGACAAGGGGCTGCATAGCGATGACGACGAGGAGCCCCGGCCGCCGAACAATAGTGGACAGAAGGGTTTTCCCCCACAAGTGCGGACGGTGAACATGATATACGCAACCCACGTCCCCAAAAGGGAGCGGAAGCGCGCGTTAAGGGATGTATACGCAGTAGAGCCAGTCGCCCCAAAGTTCAACCCATGGTCCTCCTGCCTGATCACCTTTGATCGAAGGGACCATCCCACTAGCATCCGTCATGGCAGATTCGCCGCATTGGTTCTAGACCCAATTATTGACGGATTTCATCTCACTAGAGTCCTTATGGACGACGGCAGTAGCCTGAACCTGCTTTACCAGGATATAGTGCGGAAAATGGGCATAGATCCCTCGAGGATTAAGCCCACCAAAACGACCTTTAAAGGCATAATACCAGGTGTAGAGGCCAACTGTACAAGCTCAGTCACACTTGAAGTGGTCTTCAGATCTCCGGATAATTTCCGAAGCGAGGAGTTAATCTTCGACATAGTCCCATTCCGCAGTGGCTATCACGCACTGCTCGGGCGAACCGCATTCGCCAAGTTCAATGCAGTACCACACTACGCATACCTTAAACTCAAGATGCCATGCCCTCAAGGAGTAATTACGGTCAATGGAAACACCGAACGCTCCCTCCGAATGGAGGAGCACACGACGGCCCTTGCAGCGGAAGTACAAAGCAGCCTCTCCAGGCAGTTCTCCAGTCCGGCCATTAAACGACCGGACACCGTCAAGCGCGCCCGGAGTAACCTACAACAAGACCTCCTGGCACGATCCGAGCAGGCGTAGCAATGTGGCCCCAACCCCAGCCCTCGCAAAAATGCGACACAAGTACTTCACGTACATAACTACGCTCTAGAAATACCATGGGTACAGGGGAAGGGGCACCATCACGGCACGCCCGAAACACGGCTTGAACCGCACCAGGGGCTGCCGATTTTTTAATTTTCTCTTACTTTCAGGACTCCACACTTCGGAAGGCCTGTTCGGCAGTTCAATTGCCGCACAAATGATGCAAGAACCAGGGAAGCAGACAAGCCGTGCCGCATTACGGAACTCCCAGGTGGTCTCTATCACGAGCAGTATACCTGTTTCGCATACTATTCCGCAGCTTGCCCCTGGAACAGACATGTTACATAGTCCAACCTTTTGCTTATTGCATTATTTGTATCATTCTGCTTTATCGCAGCCCTCTTTAGTAAACAGTGCATAGCTTTTGTCTATTTTTGCATTACTCTTTTTTTTATATAATATGTTCCTTAACGAGATATTGCACCCGTACACTTTGGTACGGCCTAAATATGCCAGGGGCTTTAGTACCCCTCAATATGGTGTGAGAAGTCCGAACACTTTAACAAGTGCGGCACCCTGAACTTATAGCATTATATGCATCGGCTCCGAATCATGTCTTGGGTCAATAGTTGGGTTTGCCCGGCTCATATGTTTTGGTGCCTTACGTTCCGCTATATCGGCTAAGGTAGCACTAGGAGAACCACTGCGATTGTGCCCCAGTTGAGCTGGGTCGAGCACCTCAGTGGAGAAAGCTAAAACTGACTGTCATGATGAAGCGAGAGCTGGTCGCTGTTCGAGAGGTTTTTCGAGTCCCTAACGACTTATGCCGCTTAGAGCGAGGAGCCGGCTCTGTCCGGCCAAGGCGTGGATAGCGCCCCGAACTCGGTCTTCCGAATACCAGGGGCTTCGCCGAAATTTAAAATTATAGAATTCTATGGCTAAGTGAGAGTGTTCACGCATTATAGTCTGATTGCCTTGTTCGTTGGGCTGAGCGCCTCCCTCGAAGGACCCAAACATGGGGAAAAGAGCGCTCAGGTTTATCCTCGAACACCCCAGCACTAGCGGCACGGGGGCAGAAACCGACGACTTGCCATCTCTCAGAATTGATAAACAGCCGCACAGAAGGTAATATTTTAAATTCCAACAGCATTGCTTAGCGCATATGAACAAGTTTTAAGCGCACAGGACAAAACGAGCAAGTTTCACTCAAAAATTACATCCCTAGAACATTCATCCGCCACAAGGCACGCACCCTTCAGAACATCCTTATAATAATTCTCGGGCTTGCGATGCTCTTTCCCCGGCGGTGGCCCGTCCTTCACAAGCTTATCAGCATCCAGCTTGCCCCAGTGCACCTTAGCACGGGCAAGGGCCCTACGGGCACCTTCAATGCAGACGGAGCGCTTGATGACTTCGAGCCTTGGACAGGCCTCCACCAGCCGCCGCACCAGCCCGAAATAGCTCCCAGGTAGAGCCTCTCCAGGCCACAGCCGAACTATGAGGCCCTTCATGGCCTGTTCGGCCGCCTTGTGGAGCCCGACCAGTTGCTTCAGCTGGTCGCTCAGGGCCACGGGGTGTCCGGCCTCAGCATACTGAGACTAGAACACCTTCTCTGTCGAGTTGCCCTCCTCGGCTCGATAGAATGCGGCGGCATCGGACACACTCCGGGGAAGATCTGCGAACGCTCCTGGAGAGCTCCGGATACGGGTAAGTAACAAGTAACTCATGTTTATGTGTTTTCTTTGCATAAAGAATGCCTTACCCGCCGCTATCTTCTTCAACTCATCCAACTCCTGCAGGGACTTCTGGGATTCGGCCTTGGCAGACTTGGCATTTTCAATAGCCACCGCGAGCTCGGACGCTCGCGTCTTTGAGTCAAGGTCCAAACTCTCATGTTTTTCCATGAGAGCCTGGAGCTCTAGCCGTACCTTGCCAACCTCGGCCTCATACTTCTCCCGCTCGGTGTGCTCCGTGGCCGCCCTCTTCTCGGCCTCGACCAGCGCTTGCTTAAGGGTCGCCACCTCAGACGTGGCCCCTACAATAGCCACGATAATCCTGTAATTTTTTGCAATTGCACCTTTTTATATATATTTAAACAAGGTATTTCTTACCTTCATTGTCCTCGAGCTGCTTCTTGGCACGCCCGAGCTCTTGCTCTGACCGCTCGAGGTTCTGCTCTAGCGTGTCCACTTCCGCAGTCAGTGCGGCGGACGCAAGCAGAGAAGCCTGCATACGCATATTGACTCCTTTTTGTTAGACTCCTGCGAATTTTATTTGATCCTCTATTCGGCTTTTCTTCCCGAACGCCAAACAGAGCATCAGGGGCTACTGTCTATGCAGTAATATTATTTACACATTCTTTACTTACCTCAAAGCCTGTTAAAAGGCTAGTACAAGCTTCAGTCAGTCCGCTCTTGGCGGACTGAACCTTCTGGACCACCGCACTCATAATGGTGCGGTGCTCCTCGTCGATGGAGGCGCCTTGGAGCGTCTCCCACAGATTGTCCGGTGCCTCCGGTTGGACGGGGGTCACCGGCACGGTGGGCTTGCTCCTCTTGGAAGGAGGTCCCCCGCCGGACTCTGGAACCTTTGAAGGTTCTAGAGCCGTGTCCGGCCTAGAGCCGGACTTGGAGCCCTGGCGGGTTTCATCCCCTTTACTCCTGGAGTCCGGGAGGTCGCCTTGCGGCGCCTCCAGGACCACCTCCTCCCGGCTTGGAACCTGTTGGGACAACACTTCGGTGTCGTCCGTAGGGTGGGCGAAGGAAGCCGTCGGAAGCGAGTTCACATCTGACGAGTCCAGTGAGCCGCTCGACGACGCGTCGAGCCGGTCTTTGGGTGGGCTGCATAATCATATTCGACATAAGGGAAAGCTGTGCAATAAAGGAATACTATGAATTACTCTGGTATCCGGATACTTACGATTTCGCCAGGGGCTTAGCCCTGAGCGGCCACTCTTCTCCGCCATCGTCGGCGTCAGTGGAGTAGTCCGGGGGAAGGGTTCTCCCCTTCTTGGACTCTCTGGCCTCCCCATAGAGGGCGGCCTTCCTTTTCTTCTCTCCTCCGGTTGGAGGGGGAGATGTCTCTTCTTCTTCCTCCTCGTCTTCACGGGAGGAATGCGCCTCGGAGCCGTCGGATGGTGAACCCGACACCTCCTGGCGCCGGGCACTCTTTCGAGTCCCCGTGGCCTTCTTCGCGGCCTTCTTCTCCGGCACCACATAGGGTGCTGGAACCAGCAGATTCGCCAAATGGGCATCGGCTGGGCCTTCGGGCAAAGGAGCCGGATAGTTGATCTGTCCGGACTTCGCCTTCCAACTCTGACAAGGATAAGGGAGCTTAGATAGCACATTGAGTTAAACTATGGAAAACCAATACCCTGTAAAAGGTACAAACAACTTACCGCGCTAGCATGACGCTGTGCGCTGAATCCGTGATCCTCGGTGGCGGATGCGGGAGCCTCGGCGCCCTTGAAAAGCACCTTCCAGGCATCTTCGTACGTCGTGTCGAAGAGCCTGCTCAGAGTTCGGTGCTGCGCTGGGTTGAACTCCCACAGATTGAAGGCCCGTTGTTGACATGGGAGGATCAGGCAGATGAGCATAACCTGGACTACATTGACAAGCTTGAGCTGCTTGTCCACCAGGGTTTGGATGCATGTTTGCAGTCCGGTCACCTCTTGTTTGCAGTCCGGTCACCTCTCCTTTGTTGCCCCACGACAGGCCCGTCTCTTTCCAGGACGTGAGCCGCGTTGGGGGTCCGGACCGAAACTCGGGGGCTGCGACCCACTCAGGGTTGCACGGCTCGGTGATGTAGAACCACCCCGATTGCCACCCCTTCAGGGTCTCCACAAAGGAGCCCTCGAGCCATAGGACATTGGGCATCTTGCCCACCATGGCGCCTCCGCACTCTGCCTGGTTGCCGCGCACCACCTTCGGCTTGAAATTGAAAGTCTTGAGCCAAAGGCCGAAATGGGGGCGGATGCAGAGGAAAGCCTCGCACACGACGATAAACGTCGAGATGTTGAGGATAAAGTTTGGGGCCAGATCATGGAAATCCAGGCCGTAGTAGAACATGAATCCCCAGACGAATGGGTGGATCGGAAAGCCTAGTCCACGAAGGAAGTGGGGAAGGAACACTACCCTCTCATGGGGCCTTGGGGTGGGGAGGAGCTGCCCCTTTTCGGGAAGCCGATACGCGATGTCGTTAGACAGGTATCCGGCCTTCCTCAGTTTTTTAATGTGTCCCTCCGTGACCGAGGAGACCATCCACTTGCCTCTCGCTCCGGACATGGCTGGAGAAGGTTGAGGTGGGGAGTGCGGACTTGGGCGCTGGAGCTCAAGTGCGCAAGAATGGATAGGCAAAGGAGGAAGAAGGCGTAGGTGAAAAGGTGGATCCTTATCCCCTTATACGGGTGGATGCAACTACGTGTCCCCACCAGCCTGATAAAACTCGCTTATCTCCAAGTGCCGTAATCAATGGCGCAGTTGGGTTACCCACGCCCGTATTGATGAGAATCTCGGAATAAGGGGACACGATCTCTGCTTTAACAAGACGTGCCAAGGAAACCGCCTCGCATGACACGCTGAGGTGGGATAATAAAACGACTCGGATAAAGGCTTGGCCATGGTGTGTCACACTACGGAATACGTCAGCAGATTAGATTTGTGTAAATGTTATTCTCTCTATGGAAATATGTGGAAACTTATTTTGCAGAGCCGGACACTATCTTTGTGTTCAAAATCTTCTATGAAGTACTTGGAGGAGGAACCCGCCTTGCAATGCCGAAGGCAATCTGTGCGCTGGACTCGTCGTCATTGAAGCCTGGTTCAGGGGCTACTGAGAGAGTCCTGGATTAGGGGGTGTTCGGATAGCCGCATGCCTCACCCACCGCTGAAGCCTCGACCGACCAGAACGTTTGCTCCGGTGGGCCGCAGGGAGGGGGAAAGCTGCTAGAGCCGACTGATACTGGGTCGACGGCTGCCGCAGGAGGACGCCGTGGATGCACGCGTGAAAGTGTGTCGCCCCGCGGACGGGTAGCGCGTCGACGTCGAGTGGAGCCTCCTGAAGCCAAGCGGAGTCGTTAGCGATAAAAACGAGCGTGCCGAGACGGATCTCGCGGCCCTCAGCCAAACCTCCACCTGAAACCATGATGAAGGGGATCGGAAAAATTGCAACTTCTCCAAAAAGTCGCTAAGACACCTGCCCCACGGTGGGCGCCAACTGTCGTGGTTCTAAGCCTGACAGTAGAATAGGGGGTAGGAATGTAGAGGCAAGATCCTAGCTATGGAGGAGTTGTACACGCGAGTTTTACGAGTTCAGGCCCTTCTCGGAGGAAGTAACAGCCCTACGTCTCGGAGCCCGGAGGCGGTCGACTGGATATATGCGTGTGAATTACAAAGGGTGCGAACCCTTGTCCCAGAGGAGGGGGGTGGCTTATATAGAGTGCGCCAGGACCCCAGCTCCCCTCCGTTACACAGGGTTCAATGTTCATAAAGGAGGAGCGTTACTGGTAACGTCCGGAGTAAAGTGCTATAAATGATTATTAAAGCTATGACTTAAATCCGACCGTTGCGGAGTGAGTGGCTTCACATCTTCTGGTGGTCGAGTGGTTGTTCGCATGGTCGAGTGTCTTCAAGGCTGTCGAGTGGAACATAGCTTCATGGTCGAGTGGATGATGATCTCTCTTCGACTGCTTCTGGTTCTTTTAGAGATGTCCTTGGGGAGGGTATCTTGGACAGATCCATGACCCTACCCTAGGTACATAGCTTCGTCAGGCCCCCCTTCCCTCTCCCTCTCCCTCTCCTTCCTATTCCCTCCGGTGGAGAAAGGAAAAGGGGGGCGAATCCTACTTAGGACTCCCCTTGGCGCGCCCCTCCTGGCCGCCAGCCTCCTCCTCCCACCCCCTTATATACGGAGGCAGGGGCACCCAAAGCCACACCAAGAATTCTCTTCGCGGTGTGAAGTGCCCCCCTCCACAGTTTATGTTGGGGAACGCAGTATTTCAAAAAATTTACCTACGATCACCCAAGATCTATCTAGGAGATGCATAGCAATGAGCGGGGACAGTGTGTCAGTACCCTCATAGACCGAAAGCGATTTCATAAAATGTGGCAATTGCTAACATGATTCGGACAGACTTAAACATCGACGAGTGAGAAAATCTCCGTAGTCAACACCTTGAACTTGTCGAAAACCTTTTGCGACAAGTCGCTTTGTAGATAGTAACACTACCATCAGCGTCCTCTTCCTCTTGAAGATCCATTTAATTCAATGGCTCGCCGATCATCGGCAAGTCAATCAAAGTCCATACTTTGTTCTCATACATGGATCCCATCTCAGATTTCATGGCCTCAAGCCATTTCGCGGAATCTGGGCTCATCATCGCTTCCTCATAGTTCTTAGGTTCGTCATGGTCTAGTAACATGACTTCCAGAACAGGATTACCGTACCACTCTGGTGCGACCATACTCTGGTTGACCTACGAGGTTCGGTAGTAACTTGATCTGAAGTTTCATGATCATCATCATTAGCTTCCTCACTAATTGGTGTAGGATCACTGGAACTGATTTCTGTGATGAACTACTTTCCAATTGGGAAGAGAAGGTACAACTACCTCATCAAGTTCTACTTTCCTCCCACTCACTTCTTCGAGAGAAACTCCTTCTCTAGAAAGGATCCATTCTTAGCAACGAATATCTTGCCTTCGGATCTGTGATAGAAGGTGTACCCAACAGTCTCTTTGGGTATCCTATGAAGACACATTTCTCTGATTTGGGTTCGAGCTTATCAGGTTGAAGCTTTTTCACATAAGCATCGCAGCCCCAAACTTTAAGAAACGACAACTTGGGTTTCTTGCCAAACCACAGTTCATAGTGTCGTCTCAACGGATTTATGGTGCCCTATTTATGTGAATGCAGTCGTCTCTAAAGCATAACCCCAAAATGATAGCGGTAAATTAGTAAGAGACATCATAGATCGCACCATATCTAATAAAGTGTGGTTACGACATTCGGACACACCATTATGTTGTGGTGTTCCAGGTGGCGTGTGTTGCGAAACTATTCCCATTGTTTCAAATGAAGACCAAACTCGTAACTCAAATATTCACCTCCACGTCAGATCGTAGAAATTTTATTTTCTTGTTACGATGATTTTCGACTTCACTCTGAAATTCTTTGAACTTTTCAAATGTTTCAGACTTATGTTTCATCAAGTAGATATACCCATATCTACTCAAATCATCTATGAAGGTCAGAAAATAACGATACCTGTCGGGTGTCAAAACCGGCGGATCTCGGGTAGGGGGTCCTGAACTGTGCGTCTAGGCCGGATGGTAACAGGAGGCAGGGGACACGATGTTTTACCTAGGTTCGGGCCCTCTTGATGGAGGGTAAAACCCTACGTCCTGCTTGATTAATATTGATGATATGGGTAGTACAAGAGTAGATCTACCACGAGATCGGAGAGGCTAAACCCTAGAAGCTAGCCTGTGGTATGATTGTTGTTCTGTATGTTGTCTATCAACTAGCCTGGCCCCGGTTTATATAATGCACCAGAGGCCTAGGATAACAAGAGTCCTAGCCAAATACGCCGGTGGGGAGGAGTCCTTGTCTTGATCGCCAAGTCTTGTGGAATCTTCCTTGTATGCGGCAGCTGTCCGAACTGGCCCATGAGTATACGGCCATGGGGGTCCTCGGCCCAATCTAACAGATCGGGAGATGACGTGGTGAGTACCCCCTAGTCCAGGACACCGTCAGTAGTCCCCTGAACCGGTCTTCAAGTTAGGGACGCTCCTTGATTCTTCCAACTGTTCTTCATCTTCGGTTGACGGTCTTGAAAACTAGTTCAACAAATCTTCTCATCTTCGATCTTGAGGATCACCGAAATGCATTCGACGAGTTCACACGTCGGGTATCCGAGGAGCCCCTTTAAGTTTCCGGCCTTTATCACTGCCTTGTTATTTTTATGCCACACTTTAGTTTTGAAGTTGTTCCTGGGCGGCAGCGTCCTCTTGCGTCCGAGCTCCAACGCCGGATTGCATTCGAGGTATCTTTTGCAGGCGAGCACCAACGCCGGACCGCTTCCCAGCTCTAACGCCGGAATGTATCCGAGCTCCAACGCCGGACTATGTATTCAAGCTCCAACTACGTGTCCCCACCAGCCTGATAAAACTCGCTTATCTCCAAGTGCCGTAATCAATGGCGCAGTTGGGTTACCCACGCCCGTATTGATGAGAATCTCGGAATAAGGGGACACGATCTCTGCTTTAACAAGACGTGCCAAGGAAACCGCCTCGCATGACACGCTGAGGTGGGATAATAAAATGACTCGGATAAAGGCTTGGCCATGGTGTGTCACACTACGGAATACGTCAGCAGATTAGATTTGTGTAAATGTTATTCTCTCTATGGAAATATGTGGAAACTTATTTTGCAGAGCCGGACACTATCTTTGTGTTCAAAATCTTCTATGAAGTACTTGGAGGAGGAACCCGCCTTGCAATGCCGAAGGCAATCTGTGCGCTGGACTCGTCGTCATTGAAGCCTGGTTCAGGGGCTACTAAGAGAGTCCTGGATTAGGGGGTGTTCGGATAGCCGGACTATACCTTCAGCTGGACTCCTGGACAATGAAGATACAATATTGAAGACTCCGTCCCGTGTCCGGAGGGGACTTTCCTTGGCGTGGAAGGCAAGCTTGGCGATACGGATATGTAGATCTCCTACCATTGTAACCGACTTTGTGTAACCCTAACCCTCTCCGGTGTCTATATAAATTGGAGGGTTTTAGTCCGTAGGACAACATACACAACAACAGTCATACCATAGGCTAGCTTCTAGGGTTTAGCCTCTCCGATCTCGTGGTAGATCTACTCTTGTACTACCCATATCATCAATATTAATCAAGCAGGATGTAGGGTTTTACCTCCATCGAGAGGGCCCGAACCTGGGTAAAACTTCGTGTCCCTTGCCTCCTGTTACCATCCGGCCTAGACGCACAGTTCGGGACCCCCTACCCGAGATCCGCCGGTTTTGACACCGACAGTCTCCTTGAGCCATATGGATGTGGAGGATATAGTCCTCAATCCAGACCCCAGTGTCTGTTGTTCCGTCGTATGCCTCTATGTTTACGGGTTTGAATCCTTCTGGAAATTCATGGTCCAGCACCTCATCGGTGAAACATAGGGGGTGTGCAGCGCCCCTGTATCTGGGCGTGCCGTGGCATTCGGATGTTTGGTGTGTTGCATCATATGCTGGAGCGCGCTTGCGTGGTCCATAGATGGATCTAGTTGTTTCGTCCTTTTGATGCGAGCCCTTGCGTGGATCACGTATTGACTTATGTGCGGCATTGCTTGCCACTCCATGTTGGCTGTGAGGTCGTCTATCCGTCCGGGTGGCCGTTTTAATTTTTGGTTACGGGGGATCTCGGGCCTCCTCATCGAATTCGAGTAGCAACTTCCGCTTCGGGTAGCTCTTGGTGGCGCGATTACCGCCATACTTCGCTGCTGTGTTGAGTACTTTACTCCATCTGATTTGGAGTGTGTCCTACGCAGCCTTGAGCCTTTGCTTCTGCTTTTTGAGACTCCTCGCGGTGGTAACAAGCCTTTTATGGGCCTTCTATTGCTCCGGGTGCCTGTCCGGTGTTATGTCATCCGGACTATTATCTTTGACAGAATCGGTTTGTTCGGTTTGATTCTCCGTGTTGCCGTGGTCCGGCAGTGGTTCACCCTGCTCTAATGCTGGGTCTGTATGATCATTATTTCTGCCGAGGCGGGATTTGGGACGGCGCTTACACCGCCACTTTGACTGCTTCTCGAGGGGACAAGCCTTCGTTGCGTCCTTCCGTTCCTCGTCGTCGTCTTCTTTTAGTGTGTCCACCATGTATACGTCATGTGATGAGGTGGGCGTCCAGTGCCCTGTGGGCAGTGGTTCCTGTTCGTCTCCTACATCGTCGTCCATACCGTCAATGTCTTCGGAGTCGAAGTCGAGCATGTCGGTTAAGTCATCGACAGTGGCTATTAGGTGGGTGGTGGGTGGGCGGCGAATTTCTTCGTCATCCGCATCCCAATCCTTCCGAACGCAGTTCAGCCCGGATCCTCCTGAAAAGGAGAGAGACCTTAATGAGTTCAGTATATCGCCGAAGGGCGAGTGATGAAAGATATCCGCAGAGGTAAACTCCATGATTGGTGCCCAACCGGATTCAATCGGAACGGACGCAGGCGGTTCGGAGTCCATGGCCGGAGAAGTATCCGGCAGTTTAACAGTACGGCTCTCGTGCAAGGTAAGGTCGATGTTCGGCTCGATCTCCGCTAAGGGTAAGGCCTCCATGGCGGGGTCCATCCACCCGTCCATGGTCGACGCTACTGGCTCCGAATCGAGGGTCGGAGCGGCTGCAGGTGCGATCTCCTGAACTCTATCCGATGGTAGAGCTAAATCATACTCATCGTGACCGCGTGACGCACAAGGCAGAGGATCGAATCCGTCGAAGATCAAGTCTCCGTGGACATCGGCCGTGTAGTTTAAGCTTCCAAACCTGACCTGGTGGCCAGGGGCATAACTTTCGATCTGCTCCAGATGGCGAAGCAAATTGGCCCCCAGTGCAAAGCCGCCGAACACGAAGATCTGTCCGGGGGAAAGGTCTCACCCTGGACTGCATCACTATCGATGATAGTAGGAGCCATCAAGCCTAATGGCGACGACACAGAGGAACTCTCAATGAAAGCACCAATGTCGGTGTCAAAACCGGCAGATCTCGGGTAGGGGGTCCCGAACTGTGCATCTAGGCCGGATGGTAACAGGAGGCGGGGGACACGATGTTTTTCCCAGGTTCGGGCCCTCTTGATGGAGGTAAAACCCTACGTCCTGCTTGATTAATATTGATGATATGGGTAGTACAAGAGTAGATCTACCACGAGATCAGAGAGGCTAAACCCTAGAAGCTAGCCTATGGTATGATTGTATGTTGTCCTACGGACTAAAACCCTCCGGTTTATATAGACACTGGAGAGGTTAGGGTTACACAAGGTCGGTTACAAAGCAGGAGATATACATATCCGTATTGCCTAGCTTGCCTTCCACGCCAAGTAGAGTCCCATCCGGACATGAGACAAAGTCTTTAATCTTGTATCTTCATAGTCCACCAGTCTGGTCAATGGAGATAGTCCGGCTGTCCGGAGACCCCCTAATCCAGGACTCCCACAATTGTTATCACCATTATAAAACACCAAAAATATTACTTTTGCTACCGCTACCTTTTACCACCGTTACCACTACTATCATATTACTTTGCTACTAAATACCTTGCTGCAGATATTAAGTTTTCGGGTGTGGTTGAATTGACAACTCAGCTGCTAATACTTGAGAATATTCTTTGGCTCCCCTTGTGTCGAATCAATAAATTTGGGTTGAATACTCTACCCTCGAAAACTGTTGCGATCCCCTATACTTGTGGGTTATCAAGTTGCTTTCCTCCTCCTCCTCGTTGTCATCAGTGTGGGAGGAGTGGGTCTCGGCGTCTTCGGACATCACGTCCGAAGTGCCATTATGGCAAAGACCACTACTGGTCTTCTTGGCCTTCTTCTCCGGCGCTTGGTAGGGCGCCAGAACCAGCATCTTCGTCAGAAGAGGGATTGCTGGGTCTTCGGGCAGCGGATCCGGACACTGGATCCGCTTTGCCTTCTTTGTCCAGGCCTGAACAAACAAATAGGGAAGTTTAGGCGTCTTCCTTGAGTATGCAAGTAAAGGATACACCTTGAAATGCGAAAAACTTACTGAACTGGCGGGATGGGCCAGGTCATGCCCACGGTCCTCGGTCGTCGTCGGCCACATTTTGTTGGCCTTAAAGAGCATCTTCCAGATGTCTTCGTGCGTTGTGCCAAAGAACTGTTGCAAGGTCCGGTTCTCGGCCGGATTGAACTCCCACAAATGGCAAGCCCGGCGTTGGCACGAAAGGATACGGCGAACAAGCATCACATGGATCACATTGACAAGCTTGATGTTCTTGTCTACCATGCTCCTGATGCGCGTCTGAAGCGCTGTCAGCTCGTCCGATGAAGACCAGTCCAGGCCCTTCTCCAGCCAGGAGGTGAGCCGCATCGGGGCGCCAGACTGGAATTTGGGAGCCGCAACCTAGGTGGCATCGCGAGGCTCTGTGACGTAGAACCATTGATGTTGCCACCCTTTGACGGTTTCCACGAAGGAAGCTTTGGGCCATGAGACATTGGGCATCTTGCTCACCATGGCGCCTCCGCACTCTACGTGTTGACCACCCACCACCTTCGGCTTCACATTGAAGATCTTTAACCACAATCCGAAGTGGGGTGGGATGCGAAGGAAGGCCTCGCACACGACAATGAATGTCGGGATGTTGAGGAAGGAATTGGGGGCCAGATCATGGAAGTCCAGCCCATAGTAGAACCTGAGTCCACGGACGAATGGGTGGAGAGGGAATCCCAATCCGCGGATGAAGTGGGGGATGAATACCACCCTCTCATGGGGCTCCGGGGTGGGGATGATCTGCCCCTTTGCTGGAAGCCGATGGGCGATTTCCTTGGCTAAGTACCCGGCCCCCCGAAGCTTGGTGATGTCCTTCTCCTTGACGGAGGAAACCATCCACTTGCCCTGCGCTCCAGATCCAGACATGGCTGAGGTGCTTTTTTGAGGTGGAAAGGATGTAAGCTTGGGCGCTGGAGCTCGAGAATGGATGGGCAGAGAGGAAGAGGGCATGGGTGAAAAGGTGAAATCCTGATCCCTTTATAAAGGCTGCAAATATCAAGTGCCTCCTCACTCGCCTTAAAACTCGCCTATTCCCCAAGGGCCATGCAGACGGCGTGGTTGAATTACCCACGCCCGTATTGATGAGAATCCCGCAATAAGGGGACACAATCTCTGCTTCGACAAGACGTGCCAATAAAACCGCATCTTGAAACATGGAGCGGGAGGCTAAAAACGGTACGAAATAATGACCGGGCAGCGGCGTGATGTCACACTACAAAAGTTGTCAGTAGATTGGACTCATGAAATATCGTATTCTCTCTCTATGTGTGTGTGTGTGGTACTTGTTTTGCAGAGCCGGACACATTTTCTGTGTTCAAAGGCTGCTTTGGAGTATTCGAAGGAGGAACCCGCCTTGCAATGTCGAAGACAATCTGCGCGCCGGACACATAATCATTGAAGCCTGGTTCAGGGGCTACTGAGGGTGTCCTGGATTAAGGGTCCTCGGACGTCCGGCCTGTGTGACATGGGCCAAACTATTGGGCCATGAAGATACGAGATAGAAGACTTCTTCCTGTGCCTGGATTGGACTCTCCTTGGCATGGATGGCAAGCTTGGTGTTCGGATATGTAGATCCTTCCTTTGTAAACCGACTATGTACATTCCTAGGCCCCTCCAGTGTCTATATAAACCGGAGGGTTTAGTCCGTAGAGGCAATCATAATCATACAAGCTAAATGTCGGTGCACAAAAGGAGGGGGTCCTATTTTGTACCCCTTTACTTGTGCGCGGGCAGTTGGAGACACGCTTGCGGCCGCACCTAGCGGGGCAGACGAAGGAAGCGAAGCCACCAGACCACCAGAACAACGCCAAGCCAGAAACACAAAGAGCAGAGGGGCGAGGTGGACTCCCCCGACAAGGCCCTTGCCGGGGCGGCCTTCGCAGCCCCAGCAAGAACCTTGCCGGGGCAACTTGCCCAACACCAACATCACGGCCACCCTTGAGCCTCAGAGTTTCGACGCCATCGACAACATTGAAACCAAGGCTCGGGAAGTGCCTACATGGTGGCATGAAGATCTTTGTGGAAACCAGAAGCACACAAGACTAGAGGATGACCAGAAGACGACGATCCTCGGCAAGATCCTTGCCAAGGATACCCAAGAAACCCCCGGCAAGACCTTTGCCGGGAACGACCAAGATGTCGCGGCAAGACCGTTGCCAGGGCCCCGGCAAGACTCTTGCCGAAAACATCCGCGGGGCCGCAGCCAGGCCCACGTCTGCCAAGACTCTACTGTCGTTCCCATGCAGCTGCCAGCCCACCAGCTAGGCAGGCGCCTGCGTGGTGACGTGCGGCCTCTAGGCCTACTCGGCAAGCACCTGCATGCATGGTGGCATGCAGATCTTCGTGAAGATTCAGCCACCGCACCAACTCAGCAGCCAGCCAACGTGGCACTACACGCCTCGTTAGTTCGGACGCGCGTCAAAGCCAGGCGAGGCGGCGACAGCCGGGACGAGCTTCCTTGTCGTCCCCGATAAAGCAAGAAGGGCACGTCGGTAGCGCATTAAATGCGTTTGTCCTATGGTGCTAGGAGATAGACTCAATTACTGTATACCTTTCCACCTCCTGTGTGCCACTGTGGCAGCCCCTTTTGACTATAAAAGGATGCCCAAGGCGTATTGGAGGGGGATTCGGATTTTTGGACGACGCATGCATCGTAGCTAGTTCAAGAAGTCAAGAACACTCAAATATACACCAAAGCAGGACTAGGGTATTATGCATCCTCGCGGCCCGAACTTGGGTAAATGATCCTCGTGCTGGCTTCTAGACCCGCTCTTTGCACAACCTCGCGCCCGCCAACCGTAGCAAAAAGGGACCCCAGTGATCCCATAGGTGTCGTATCCTCTGACATGTCTGGCACGCCAGGTAGGGCACGCGCGGTTGTGAAAATCTGGTCTAGTTGGCGCAGCAGCTTCATCGTGGTCGTCACTCCAAGGAATAAGACAACCGAATGAGCGGTATCATCTGCGGATGCAATAAACGCTCGCGCGGCAACAGAAAAGCTAAGTCGTGCGAAACTTTGAGTAATTCCTTTATATATAAGGTTGTTTTCCTCGGAGATCCTGTCCTTGGTATGAGAAACCTGCACGCGATGGGGGCCTTCCGCTTGCCCTTGTTCTATTTCGAGTCTGCTCAACAGTTCAATCAGCCGCGTCGAGAACGACAAGGTGACCTTCCTGCTATTGGCAACGCCCTTGTTCTGTTTCGAGTCCGCTAAACAGTTCGAGCGGCCGCGCTGAGAATGGCAAGGTGGTTTACTTGGCATCAAGCACACCCGACCGGTTCTTGAGGATCCGTCCTCGAAACGTTGCGGCCTGGGTTTACGCACAGGCAAGCCTATCCAGTTGAGCGTAGGGTGTACATACAAAGAAAGATTGAATAGGAAAATAGCACGCATCATTCCAAAGTACTGCAGAGTTATATTACACCAGTTGTTGCTGGGATTCTAACTAAAGATAAAAATTGTCTTGGTCATGAACCTGCAGCAGCGATGAGAAACGGGGTGCCTAGTCCCGGCGCTGGCCCTCTATCCTCCGAACTCCGTCGATGCAGCTGATGATGCGCTTGGTACACTCTTCGAGCGCCGTGAGGTCCACTCCCTCCGGCAAGCTCTCCAGCGCAGCGTCGAAGTCGACGTTGGGGTTCCAGTATGCCATCTTGGTGAGAACCTTGGTTAGGGCACCCCGGCAAACCCTCCGGGCATCATTGGCCAGAGAGGACGCTCTGTTAGAACGGAGCTGCTCCAGGGCCTCAAGAACACCCTCGAAGAACAAAGTCGGCTTGGCATTGGGGCTCCCACCCGCCTTAGGGGAATACCTGAATCTTGACATGCCCATGGCGGCAAGCTGCGTGGTAAGCCTCTCTGCTTCACCAACGAGGCGGTCGATCTAGAGTTTTTTGCGCTTCACGTAATCCTCGTGGTTGGCGGCGTCGTTCCTCCGCAACTGCTTCTTGTTCTCCAGGGCTTTGGTCAGGGTCTCTTCCTGGGCCCTGACCTCCGAAAGCGTCCCCTCAAGACCCTCCAGCTTCAGCTTCAGGTCTTTGATGGAGTCATTGGCCTTGGAGAGCAACTCGGCTTTGCCGAGGACTGCGACTTGCGCCTCCACCAAGGTGTCGTTGAGTGTGTCTTTCTCCTTCGCCAGCTCCAGGACATGTTTCTTCAGGTCATCTCGCTCCACCTCCAGCTCCTTCACTCTGTCGGCATGGAGCAGGGCGTGGGCATCGAGCGTCTCCATGTGCTTCTACTCCAGTTCCTAGGTCCGTAGCATGATGAGCTTCTCAACCTCCTCATCCTTGCTGCGAAGCATGGCGACGAGTGCCTCCTTGTGAGAGGCAAGGTCCTCCTCCTGGGAGTTCAGCTCGGCCTGGTGCTGATGTCGAGCGGCCTCGTCCTTGGCGGCATGTTCCCTCGCTGCCTCTTCGGCTTTCTCGACGTCGGCCTGCTTCAGGATGAGCTCCCGTTTGTGCTCAGACAGCAGGTCCTGAGCGACCTTCAGTTCCTCGTGGGCTTGGCAGAACCAGGGCTGCGTCTCGATGACGCGTTCCTCGAGATCTGCCTCCGCCTTGTCCACCGCCGCCATCTTGGATTTTGCCTTATCCAGGCGGGCATGGTGAAGTGCCTGGAGCTTCTGGAAGTTGGTGCTCATGGCCCGAAGCAGCTGCTCCTCTTGGGAACCGCCGCCGCCGGTGCTCGGTTCGTCAACAACCTGGAGCCCGGCGGAGGCGAGCACCTCATCGTCGAACACCTCCCCTTCGGTTGGCGCCCTGGTGCTTGCCGTTCCTGGAAGGTGGACGAATAGGTCGTCGCCCACCTTCAAGTACTTGCCCGAGCCGGAGGCAGCAAAGGAGGAAGGTTGGTCGTCAACCACCCCCTCCTCGGCAGCGGCCTTGCCGGCCTCCTCGGCAGGCTCCTTGACGGCCTCTTCAGCGGCGGTCTTAGCGGCCTGCTCGGCGGCGATCTTGTTGGCCTCGGCCTCGGCGTCCCTGGCGACCTCCCCGATAACGGTGTCGATATCCTCCTGGTCCATCGAGGATGGATCTGGATACCAAGAAGAGAGGATGAGACCGGGCCAAGGTCAAGATTCAATAAGAAAGAGAAAGAGCGAGGACGGAAAACAAACGACTTACCCGCTTCAAGCTGGGAAGAAGTAGCGCCCTCCCCTCCAGCATTTGTTTCTGGGGCAGAACCCTCGGCACCCAAGTTCGTCTCCTCCTCCATATGAGTGGCTCGGTGGTGGATGCCCTCGCCGGGGACGCACCTTGGGGCGGCGTAGTCGAGAGGGGCAGCGTGTTGGGGTCGCCCTCAGCGGCCCATCCTGCCGCCGTTCTTCTCCTACGAACCCGGCAAGGTCGCTGTCGAGGATTCACACCCCAATGTTCATCAGTGGAGGAGTGAGTGGTGAGCTTACGCTGGGGGCTAGAGCGTCGTTGCGCTGGGGACTACTGTCCGGGCTGCTCTCCACCAACAACGGTGTACGTGAACTACCCGTCGGGGGCTTCTCGCCCGTCGAGGCCTTGGCCTTCTTCGCCGCCCTCTGGGCCAACGTCTCCATATCCCTACAAGGATAAAAACAAGTCAAGAAAATTGGCGCAGTCTGAAGGGACGGGGATGATGAAGGGCAAGATGCTTACTCATCCTCCACCTCCTCTTCCGCTGCCTTCCTCTTCCTCCTTGGGCTAAGAGACCCAAGATCAAAGATGACCTCCGTGTCAACATCTGCGGGAGGAGAGGAAGGGGATGGAGTTCGGCGATGCTTAGACGAAGAAGAGGTGGTCGCTTTCTTCTTCGCCACCGCGGCCTTCACCACCTTCTTCGCTGCCGCGGCCCTCGTCAGGCGCACGGACTCCCCCTGGACCTCTTGCCGCTGCTCGGTCCTGCCGGGCCAGACCGGCTTGCCAGAGCTGGCCCGTCGCAGGACACGCCTTTTCCCTGTGGCCGGAGGTTCGTCAGCCCCAGCCTCTTCCTCGGTCGACTCCTCGACCACATCTTCGATGAGAGGGGCCCCGGTGCCAATGCTGCTGCCCTCCCCAGCAGACTCTGCCCAACCGGCAAGCTTCCTCCTCCGCAGCCAACTCGGCCTCGTCCTCCACGTGGCCGGTGCTTCCAGCTTCCCTGGCAAGCGCCGCCTCCGCCGCCCTAGTGGCGATGTAGTCTAGCTCCTCCTTGGTGGTGTCCTGGATAAGCAGTGGCTCATCGCGGACGTACCTCTCTGACGGGTTGTCAAAAACTCCTGCACCTACTCCACCTCTGGCTCTGCCCAATTTGGGTCAAGGGCGTGCGCGTTGAAGTCCGGCATCATGGCGATGATGTCGGTTTGGCGAGAGTTCTTGCTCATGGGGACAACTCCCGCTGGCAACCCGAACAGAGGCCCCTTGATGGCCTTGCCGGCCTTCGCGGCCTTGGCGGCTCTCTCAGCCCTGCCGTCGTCACCCACATTGAGCTGAAAAAGCCTCTGACAAAAATGGGCATGCCCCATCACCGTGAAGTTGTGCTTCAAGCCAGGGTGAAGCCTCATGATACCGTCCGCGTTCCTAAAGAGCCAGGCCGGCCTCCCCTTGTTGTGTAGTGGGGCGATTCGGCGGCAGATGAAATCGGCCCCAATCATCTCAAGGGTGATCCCCGACCATGGTGAGGCGATGGATTCTGGTAGTGGCGATCGTGAGCTTCTTGTCGTCGGCGTCGAGGTTGCTCCAGTCCTTGCAGCGGACTGGCGGGCTCTGACGAACTCGGCAGAACTCCTGCGGATCCCGCCACTCCTCCCACCTTTCTTTCTGGGCGCCCTCCGGATACGTGCCCTTCCCCTTGGTCCATGGGATCCAGGTGACGCAACCGGAGATGGCACCCCCCGCCTGGACACAGGGAAAGAGCACCGTGCTGGGAAGCATTCCAGCAAAGCCCTCGCAGAGGTGGGCAAAGAGGTCCATGCATGCCACAGCATTCTGCATAAAATCAAGAAGATGGAAGTCGTAGGTGTGCATGACATCATTGAGAAAGTCGGAGAAAGGGGGCAGAGCCCGCAGGAGAAGTAGTCAATGAAGAAAGGATACCGATTCGGGCCGGCCTCGGCAAAATCGGTGGGGATGATGTGCGTGGCTGGATGCCCCATCGTCTTCTCCCACCACAGAGTCCTGAAGTAGTCCCTGAGGTGGACCGCATCAACTGTCAAGGGGAAGAAGGCAAGCTGCGTCCGAAGCGCCGCCGACTCGCTCTCCGACATCTCCTTCTCCTCGACGTCCTTGGCCACTCCCTTGCCCTTACTGGTTTTGGGTGCCATGGCAGCCGGGAAAGAGGTGAGGAATATGAAGCAATGGGAGATTAAGGGAAATGGGGGCACAGTGGCGGCGTATGGAGGCGGGAGTTTCAGCTTTTTCGCTTGAGGAAGAAGGAGGGAACGGCAGTTCTGAAATTGGAGAGACACGGAGGGTAAATGAGCAGCACGCCTGCGGTTTCCCCTTTTTTATGGGGAAGGCGCGGGCTGCCTCTTTACCATTCATTGCGTTGTGACGCATGAGGGCAGCAACCGCCCCACGCATGACCCCCACGTCACGCACGACCCACACGCCGCACATTCAATGCGGGTCGTGGGGAAGTGCGGCGGGCGAGGGAGTTACAGCAGTAAAACTCGGCCCTGCATGCCCGCGCACTGTTTTGGCCCTAGCCCAACAACGCGTCACGCTTATGTATGGCCCAGGCCCGGGGGCTCCTGTCGGTGCACAAAAGGAGGGGTCTTATTTTGTACCCCTTTACTTGTGCTCGGGCAGTTGGAGCCGCGCATGCGGCCGCACCTAGCGAGGCAGAGGAAGGAAGCGAAGCCACCAGACCACTAGAACAACGCCAAGCCAGAAACACAAAGAGCAGAGGGGCAAGGTGGACTCCCCCGGCAAGGCCCTTGCCGGGGCGGCCTCCGTAGCCCCGGCAAGAACCTTGCCGAGGCAACTTGCCCAACACCAACATCGCGGCCACCCTTGAGCCTGAGAGTTCCGACGCCATCGACAACATTGAAACCAAGGCTCGGGAAGTGCCTGCATGGTGGCATGAAGATCTTTGTGGAAACAAGAAGCACACAAGACTACATGATGACGAGAAGACGACAATCCTCGGCAAGATCCTTTCCAAGGGTACCCAAGAGACCGCCGGCACGACCTTTGCCGGGGACGACCAAGATGCCGCGGCAAGACCCTTGTCGGGGCCCCGACAAGACTCTTGCCAAAAACATCCGTGGGGCTGCAGCCAGGCCCACGTCTGCCAAGACTCCATCGCCGTTCCCATGCAGCTGCCAGCCCACCAGCTAGGCAGGCACCTGCGTGGCGACGTGCGGCCTCTAGGCCGACTCGGCAAGCACCTGCGTGGTGGCATGCAGATCTTCGTGAAGATTCAGCCACCGCCCCAACTCAGCAGCCAGCCGACGTGGCAGTACACACCTCGTCAGTTCGGACGCGCGTCAAAGCTAGGCGAGGTGGCGACAGCTGGATGAGCTTCCTTGCCGTCCCCGATAAAGCAAGAAGGGCACTTCGGCAATGCATTAAATGCATTTGTCCTACGGTGCTAGGAGATAGACTCGATTACTGTATACCTTTCCACCTCCTGTGTGCCACTGTGGCAGCCCCTTTTGACTATAAAAGGAGGCCCGAGGTGTACTGGAGGGGATTTGGATTTTTTGGATGACTCAGGCATCGTAGATAGTTCAAGAACTCAAGAACACTCAAATATACACCAAAGCAGGACTAGGGTATTACGCATCCTCGCGGCCCGAACCTAGGTAAACGATCCTCGTGCTGGCTACTAGACCCTCTCTTTGCACAACCTCGCGCCTGCCAACCATAGCAAAAAGGGACCCAAGTGATCCCATAGGTGTCGTTTCCCCCGACACTAGACTTCTAGGGTTTAGCTACAACGATCTCGTGGTAGATCAACTCTTGTAATCCTTATACTCATCAAGATCAATCAAGCATGACGTAGGGTATTACCTCCATCAAGAGGGCCCGAACCTGGGTAAACATCGTGTCCCCTATCTCCTGTTACCATCGACCCTAGACGCACAGTTCGGGACCCCCTACCCGAGATCCGCCGGTTTTGACACCGACAGTTAACAAACAGAAAATAAAATTTATTCCTTTTTCCACCATACTTTCACTTTCCATGGCTAACTGTATCCAAGGGTGCCCTCCATACCAACACTTTCCAAGGAATTTATTAATTGACAACATAAAGTAAATTCATTTTTCATTTTGGGACTGGGCATCCCTAATACCTTTGCCTTACTCTCATGCAATAACAAGTGAATAAACACTCATCTTGAGAATAACACATCTAGCATGGAAAATATTAGCCACCCTCACCGCTCCGCGAGTGAAACAAACACACAAAAGAGAAGTTTATTTTGAAAATTAGAGATGGCACATGCAATTTTGCTTAGAATGACAAAAGAATACCACATATAGGTAGGTATGGTGGACTCTTGAAAATAAGATTTAGGTTTAAGGTTTTTTGGATGCAGAAGTAGTATCTCTGCTTGGTGCGGAATTTTTGGCTAGCAAAGATAGGGGGCAAGCACCACATGTTGGAGGATCTATGACAATATAACTTCTGTGTGAATATGAACAAACATAAACCATTATGTTGTCTTCCATGTCCAACATCAACAATTTTGGCATATAATATTTTTATGGGGGCTCACAATCACAAAAAATTTCCATGGTAGTGTATTTATATGTGAAAGTTCTCTTCCTGATACTAATTATCCATGCATTGCTTGTATGACCAATATTGTGATTGTCAAGCCTCAAAAGATTTCACTTTCTAAACCCAATGTGAAGCTACCACTAGGCATGATATGATTTCAACTTCATGACATTCACATTTACTCATAGGATATAAGTGAAGCACAAGAGTAAATGATATAGAGAAGAGCTTCGTTGACGGGATGTGAATGCTGCTTACTTAGCCTCAGAGGACTCTATTTTATTTAAAAACTTTCAGATCTAAGTATTTTATTAAACAGAAAGCAAAACAAAATAAAATGGCATTCTAATAATAGCACAACTCATGTGAAGAAGCAAAAGCTTAGGCTCAACCGATACTAACTGATAATTGTTGAAGAAGAAAGGTGGGATGCCTACCGGGGCATCCCAAAGCTTAGATGCTTGAGACTTCTTGAAATATTATCTTGGGATGCCTTGGGATCCCCAAGCTTGAGCTTTTGTATCTCCTTAATTCCTCTCATATCACGGTTTTCCTAAATCTCAAAAGCTTCATACACACAAAACTCAACAAGAACTCGTGAGATAAGTTAGTATAAACCAATCCAAAAACCTTATCATTCTCTACTGTAGCAAATCACTAAAATTATTATTCAACATTTCATACTAAATTCCTCTGCATATTTAATACTCCTATCCTCAAATAGAATCATTAAACAAGCAAACATATGCAGACAATGCAAACATAACAGCAATCTGCCAAAACAGTATAGTCTGTAAAGAATGCAAGAGCATAAGTACTTACCTAACTCAAAACATTATGAAAATTTACCACACTGAAGAAAATTTATCAGAGCTCATTTTGCAAAAGGTTTCAACATTTTATCACATTCTGACTTTTCTATGGAATTTTTTCAACAGCGGTAAACTTTCTGTTTTCAAACAGCAACATGTATACTTGCAAAATAAGCATGACAAAGGATATCATTGCCACTTTTATTGAAATAAAAGATGCAAAAAATTATTCTAAATAACATAAATAAAATCCTAACAAAATAAGATGATGCTCCAAGAAAAACACATATCATGTGAGGAATGAAAACATAGCTCCAAGTGAGGTTACCGATAATGTTGGAGACGAAAGAGGGGATGCCTTCCGGGGCATCCCCAATCTTAGTTGCTTGGATCTTACTTGAATATTAACTTGGGGTGCCTTGGGCATCCCCAAGATTAGGTTATTGTCATTCTTTATTCTCCTCATATCGACATCTCACCCAAAACTTGAAAACTTCAATCACATAAAACTTAACGGAACTTTGTGAGATAGGTTAGTATGATAAAGAACAAACCATTTCACTTTGGTACTGTCAAAGACAAGATTCATAATTTTTCTCACACAATTCCTACTGTAGCATATCATTTCCACAATTCATATTGAGCAATATAAGCCATAGAAACTAGAAAACAAGCAAACTATGCATTGAAAACAGAATCTGTCAAAAACAGAACAGTCTGTAGTAATCTGTACTCCAGCCATACTTCTACTACTCCAAAAATTCTTAAAAATTAGGAAAGCCTGATAAATTTGTCTACTAATCTTATGCAGAAAGAATAAGCATTTTATCACGCTTCTGTTAAAAATGAGAATTGTTTTTCTGAGTGCAAAAGTTTCTGTTTTTCAGCAAGATCAAATCAACTATCACCGTAAGCTAACCCAAAGGTCTTAATTGGAACTTTATTGAAACCAAAGCTATAAAACATGATTACTACAGTATCCTAATCATGTGAAAACACAAAAACAGTAGGTAAAAGTGTTGGGTTTTCTCCAAACAAGCGCTTTTCTTTTATGCCTTTTAAGCTAGGCATGATGATTTCAATGATGCTCGCATAAAAGATAAGAATTGAAACATGAAGAGAGCATCATGAAGCATATGACTAGCACATTTAGGTCTAACCCACTTCCTATTCATAGGGATTTTGTGATCAAAAAACTTAAGGGAACAAGAATCAACTAGCATAGGAAGGCAAAACAAGTGCAAATTCAAAACAATCAACACATAGAGAAGAACTTTGATATTATTGAGATTTGTAAGAGCATAAGTTCCTTCCTCATAATATTTTTTAGAAAAATGATGAATGGATTCAACAATATAACTATCACATACAGCACTCTTTTCATTATGCACAAGCATAGAAGATTTATCACTCTTTATGGCATAGATGTCGTCGTAATAATCATCATAGATAGCAACTTCATTGTCATAGTCAATTGAAACCTATTCCAAAATAGTGGATGTCTCACTAAATAAAGTCATGACCTCTCCAAATCCACTTTCATCAATATTGTAATAAGATTCAACACCCTCCAAAATAGTGGGATCACTACTACCAAGAGTTGACACTCTTCCAAACCCACTTTCATCAATGTAACCATCATAAATAGGAGGCATGCCATCATCATAATAAATTTTATTATCGAAAGTAGAAGGAATCAAAGGATCATATTAATTAAGCAAAGCATTCCCAAGCTTAGGAAAAGCATTATTTCCAGCAAATAAATCTTCAAACATAGCATCCCCAAGCTTGTGGTTTTGCATATCATCACAATCATTCTTATCAATAGCATGAATGGCATCAATAGTATAGAAAAAATTATTATCATATTCTTCCAAGCAAGTGATAAAAAGATTTCCAAGATTATAAGAAGTATCATTATCTTTCCAATTATAATCATCACAACAAGCAATAGGCATAGCAAAATCATCATCAAGTTCATCATCTTCCACAATAATTTTTGATTCATTTTCATGGGGCGCAACAATAATAGGAGCAACATTATTTAGGAGAGATACCTTTTTACCTCTATTATTTCTTGTTTTCTTCTTCTTAACCATATCATATGTGGATTCAATTAATTTTTTTGAGCTCCTTGTTGAAGAGATTGATTGGATAAGAAGTTCCTCCTCATTACCTGATTCGTCATAATAAACACTAGGAGGGTATTGGGAAATATTTTACCTTTCATTAGTACTCTCTTCATATTCCATTTGTTTTCTTGTCTTTAGGTAGTGGGCAATATAAGGATTCTCGATGCAATTTACCGCACAAAACATATAAATTTCCTCTAGATCAAATTCAAGAAATCTCTTGGGATTTGGAATCCTTAGTTATATGTTTCATTTCTTCATACCCCAAAAGAAGACTAAGCTCTTTATGATGCTCAAGGGTAATTAAGTTATCACAATTTTTGGACACGATTTTATCATGAAAGAATTTGCATTGGGGATTTAAATGACCACGCTCATTGCAAAGTTCACAAGGATGGCAAAAAAAATTACATCTTTTAGCACAATCATCTAGCCTCTCTTGCAATCTTTTTTGTTTCTAAATATTTATGCTTCATACAAAATCTATCTTCCCTTTTGGTGTGCAACGGCACTCCCAATTCACTCTGCAAAAAGTGACATGCCTATAAGAGACATTTTTGTCATGACTTGTGCAATCATCATTAGCATTTTGGATATTCAAAGAATTCATACTAACAACATTCCAATCATGCTCATCATTCAAATATTTTGTGCCAAGCATTTTATTCACTTCTTATTCTAACAATTGAGAACAACTTCCCGAACCATCATTTTCAAGAAAGGTATTATAAAGATGATCAATGATATGATGCAACCTCAATTTCATTTTTATGTAGTTTTCTTTTTATAAACCAAACTAGTGATAAAACAAGAAACTAAAAGATTCAATTGCAAGATCTAAAGATATACCTTCAAGCACTCACCTCCCCGGCAACGGCGCCAGAAAAGTGCTTGATGTCTACTACGCAACGTTATTCTTGTAGACACGTGTTGGGCCTCCAAGCGCAGAGTTTTGTAGGACAGTAGCAATTTTCCCTCAAGTGGATGACCTAAGGTTCATCAATCCATGAGAGGTGTAGGATGAAGATGGTCTCTCTCAAACGACCCTGCAACCAAATACAAGAAATCTCTTGTGTCCCCAACACACCCAATACAATGGCAAATTGTATAGGTTCACTAGTTTGGCGAAGAGATGGTGATAAAAGTGTAATATTGATGGTAGAAATATATTTTTGTAATCTGAATAAATAAAAACAGCAAGGTAGCAATTAGTAAATGGGCACAAAAACGGTATTTCAATGCTTAAAAACAAGGTCTAGGGTCCGTACTTTCGCTAGTGCAATCTCTCAACAATGCTAACATAGTTGGATCATATGATTATCCCTCAAAGTGTAATGAAGAATTACTCCCGTGTTCCTATTAGCGGAAAACAAAAGATAGGAATTGTTTGTAGGGTACTAAACCACCTCAAAGCTATTCTTTCCGTTCGATCTATTCAAGAGTTCGTACTAAAATAACGCAAAGCTATTTTTTCTGTTCGATCTATCCTAGAGTTCGTACTAGAATAACACCAAATCATATTCATATTCATAATACTCAATCCACACAAAGAACTACAAGAGTGGCCCCAGATTTCTACCGGAGAAACAAGGACAAGAACTTGCATCAACCCCTATGCATAGATTACCCCAATGTCACCGAGGGAATCTGCAAGTTGAGTGCCAAAACATATATCAAGTGAATCAATACATCACCTTGATGTCTCTTGAGCTCTGTAAGATAGGGGAAACCACACGTTGTGGTGCCTTGTATTGATCATTATATAGAGGTTACAAGGCAGAGTTCGTATCATGCAATACACGGACACCTATACAAGGACTACACATATACAACCGTATACCTATACAAATACAATACAATTATATATTCTAACACCCTCCCTCAGTCGCAAACGGGCATCGACGAATGTTAAGACTGTCCCAAAAATCCAAGAAGAGAGGTGATGGCAATCCTTTGGTGAAAATGTCCGCAAATTGGGAAGAACTCAGAACGTGAAGAACCCGGGCCTCGCCTGTGGTGACACGGCCTCATACAAAGTGTATATCGATCTCCACATGCTTGTTGTGCTGATGATGAACGGGATTCTGTGTCATGTAAACAGAGCTCACATTGTCACGAAAAACCACACTGGCACCAGTCACCGGTTGATGAAGCTCCTGAAGAAGTTGTTGTAACCAACATGTTTCAGCCACCACATTCGCAACTGCCCTGTATTTGGCCTCGGAGCTGGAGCGAGAGACCATGTGATGCCGCTTAGCAAACCATGACACTGGGTTAGCGCCTAGGAATACATAATAACCAGAGGTAGAACGGTGAGCGTCTAGGCAACCTGCCCAATCAGCGCCAGAATAGGCCGGCAACTTGTTAGAGCTGTGTCAAAATAAAGTGAGGTCATACCTGGTGGTGCCGCGGATGTAGCGAAGCACACGCTTCACAAGGAGCAAATGATTAGCCTGAGGATCATGCATATGAACACAAATATGTTGCATAGCATAGGAGATGTCTAGCCGAGTGAACGTAAGGTACTGAAGACCGCCTGCAATACTACGATACTCGGTGGGATCTGCAATAGGATCACTGGACTTGGCTGAAGGTTTGGAGGTAGTATCAACTGGAGTAGAGATGGATTTGCACTGCAACATGCCAGCTATATCAAGAAGACCAAATGCATACTTCTCCTATGAGAGGAACAGACTGTCCTTGTTGCATGTGACAGAGATGCCCAGAAAGTAATGAAGATTGCCCATATCTATCATAGTAAACTCGATACGAAGAGAGGCAATCAAACTGTGCAACGATGTCGAGGAAGATGTAGTCAGGATGATGTCATCCACATAGAGCGGGACATAGGCCATGTCAGCGCCACGCCAATAGACGAACAACGAGCTGTCGGATTTGGAGCCAATGAAACCGACCGATGCAGTGAAGGAAGCAAACCGCTAAATCCATGCTCGAGGTGCCTGTTTCAAACCATAGAGTGATTTGTTGAGCCGACAGACCTTATCAGGGAAGTTAGGATCAGTAAACCCAGAATGCTGATGAGCATAAATAGTCTTGGTGAGAGTGCCATTGAGGAACACATTCTTCACGTCAAGCTGATGAATCAACCAGTCACTAGAGAGAGCACTATGCAAATAGTGGCTGCCTTGATGACAGGGCTGAAGGTTTCCTCAAAATCAATAGCTTCGCGTTGAGTAAATCCACGGAGCACCCAACGATCTTTGCATCTATCCAAAGAACCATCAGACTTCATCTTGTGACGGTAGATCGACTTACTAGTAACGATGTTATCATTGCTAGGTGGATCAACAAGGTCCCAAGTGTTGTTGGAGAGAACAACACCATATTCCTCAACCATAGCGGTATGCCAGTTCGGGTCCTTGAGAGCACCACGATAGGTCATCGGTATTGGAGATAAACCCTCAACATAAAGATCAAAAATCTTCTTCAGCTGCACAATTGAAGGAAATATGCCCTAGAGGCAATAATAAAGTTGTTATTATATTTCCTTATATCATGATAAATGTTTATTATTCATGCTAGAATTGTATTAACCAGAAACTTAGTACATGTGTGAATACATAGACAAAACAGAGTGTCCCTAGTATGCCTCTACTTGATTAACTCGTTAATAAAAGATGGTTAAGTTTCCTGACCATGGAAATGTGTTGTCATTTGATGAACGGGATCACATCATTATAGAATGATGTGATGGAGAAGACCCATCCGTTAGCTTAGCATTACAATCATTTAGTTTTATTGCTATTCCTTTCTTCATGACTTATACATATTCCTCTGACTATGAGATTGTGCAACTCCCGAATACCGAAGGAACACCTTGTGTGCTATCAAACGTCACAATGTAACTGGGTGATTATAAAGATGCTCTACAGGTGTCTTCGAAGGTGTTTGTTGAGTTGGCATAGATCAAGATTAGGAATTGTCACTCCGTGTACCGGAGAGGTATCTCTGGGCACTCTCGGTAATGAACATCACTATAAGCCTTGCAAGCAATGTGACTAATGAGTTAGTTGCGGGATGATGCATTACGGAATGAGTAAAGAGACTTGCCGGTAACGAGATTGAACTAGGTATGAGGATACCGACGATTGAATCTCGGGCAAGTAACATACTGATGACAAAGGGAATGACGTATGTTGTTATGCGGTTTGACCGATAAAGATCTTCATAGAATATGTAGGACCAATATGAGCATCTAGGTTCTGCTATTGGTTATTGACCGGAGATGTGTCTTGGTCATGTCTATATAGTTCTCGAACCCATAGGGTCCGCATGCTTAACGTTCAATGATGATTTGTATTATGAGTTATGTGTTTTGGTGACCGAAGTTTGTCCGGAGTCCCGGATGAGATCACGAGCATGACGAGGAGTCTCGACATGGTCGAGAGGTAAAGATTCATATATCGGAAGGTAGTATTCGGGCATCGGAATGGTTCTGAGTGATTCGGGTATTTTTCCGGAGTACCGAGGGGTTACCGGAACACCCCGGGGAAGTGTTGGACCTACATGGGCCTAAAGGGAGAGAGAGGGAAGCCCGCGGGGGTGGCGCGCGCCCCCTCCTAGGGAGTCTGAATAGGACAACTAGGAGGGGGCACGGCCTGTCGTGGTTCTAAGCCTGACAGTAGAATATGGGGGTAGGAATGTAGAGGCAAGATCCTAGCTATGGAGGAGTTGTACAAGCGAGTTTTACGAGTTCAGGCCCTTCTCGGACGAAGTAACAGCCCTACGTCTTGAAGCCCGGAGGCAGTCGACTGGATATATGCATGTGAATTACAAAGGGTGCGAACCCCTTTGTCCCAGAGGAGAGGGGTGGCTTATATAGAGTGCGCCAGGACCCCAGCTCCCCTCCGTTACACAGAGGTCAATGTTCATAAAGGAGGAGCGTTACTGGTAACGTTCGGAGTAAAGTGCTATAAATGATTATTAAAGCTATGACTTTAATCCTAACCATTGCGGAGTGAGTGGATTCACATCTTCTGGTGGTCGAATGGTTGTTTGCATGGTCGAGTGTCTTTAAGGCTGTCGAGTGGAACATAGCTTCATGGTCGAGTGGATGATGATCTATCTTCGAATGCTTCTGGTTCTTTTAGAGATGTCCTTGGGGAGGGTATCTTGTTCAGATCCATGACCCTACCCTAGGTACATAGCTTCGTCATTAGCCCCCGAATGGATCAGGGTTTGAGTGGGGAAGGAGTTGAGAACACTTCCGACTCATTCTTCGTGTGGTGAGTATAACTTATTATGGAGCCATGAACTGAGGAGACAACGTCAACTTCTTTTTCAGTCGCCTTGGTCCATTCTTGGTTTTTGCCGAGTGAATTTTCACGGCAGAACTCCGAATGATAATGTAGAGGACGTTTTCAGTCTGACAAGTTGCCCTGCTCCCCGTGGATTTCGCGGGATTCAAATTTTGGGAAGCGCGCCGAATGGGCGAGGCCGTGGTAATTGGGATGGATTAGGCAGGTCGCCTCGATCTCCACACCACCTTTTTCGCCATGTATTGCGCTCGTGACTGTTGCGGGATTTGTTTAGATCGTCTGGGCCTACCAGTCAGTCACTCGTGGAATGACCTTATAAAAGGCACCGGACTGGGTCTCTACCCCATGTGCTCCCATTCTCTTTTCTTCTTCCTTCGACCTCTCCGCCACGCTCGCTTCTGCTCTCGTCACCGAATCCTCGCTCGAACTCGATCTGCCACCATGGGAAAAGAGAAGATGGTGGCGCTGGAGCACGCGAAGAAGGCGACCGCGAAGCCGAAGGGCAAGCGTACCAGCCGGGGCGGATCCTCGTCGAGATCCGGCCTGCCGCCGGGCTGGATCCAAGGCGACTGGATCCACTCGACGATCAGCCAGGACGACCTCAACGACCTGGTGGAGGGGGGACTGATCCCTCACAAATCGGCGCGGCTCCCGGGGAACGAGACCGAGCCGTAGCCAATGGAGGGTGAGTGCATTCTCCTCGCCACCCACGTTGATCGTGGATTTTCTCTGCCTCCCCATCCTTTCTTTCGGGGCTTTTTGAACTTCTTTGGGGCTCAGCTCCACCACTTCACTCCAAACACCATAGTCTATCTGGCTGCTTTTGTGTCAATGTGTGAAAATTTCTTGGGTTGTCGACCGCACTGGGGTCTTTTCAAACACATCTTCACCTGCCGCTCACAGTCGGTCAAAAAGACCAATCTGAGTGATGAGAGGACGCACGTGATCCAGATGTGCGGGGGCCTGGGGATCCAGATGAGGAACAAGAGCACCTTCCCAGCAATGATCCTTCCCGACTCGGTCCGGGGCTGGCAGTCGACTTGGTTTTACTGTATGGACCAGCCGACCCCGGGTCAGTCGACTGGACTTCCTCCCTTTTCTCTGGCTCGAGTGGAGAATCCCTCCTCCCTGAAGGTGGTCCCAGAAGAGAAGGCACATGTCAAGGTGCTGGTCGAGCGGGCCGTCCAACTCGTCCACAACGGGATGACTGGGATGGACCTGCTGGAGGTCTTTCTTGGCCGACGCATCCAACCGCTTCAGGACCGTGGTCATCCGATGTGGATGTACTCTGGACTCGAGGACTCCACTCGGATCCACCCGGAGGACGTCAATGCGGACATCTTGGAGAAGTGGCTGATGGGAATCACCAGCAATAAAGACAACCCCCAGGGGTCTAGGAGGGTGATTCCATTCGACCACTCGCGCCAGCCGGAGCAGGTATGATTCTGTTTTACCAAGTATCTTTCCGATTCACCGTGTGACACCTTGTTGATGGTCGACTGAATTTCTTTTGATTGTTGTCTTTTCAGGCCCTCATTGACATGTACTCGATGCCCAATGGAGTGCAGGAGCAAGACGTCGAGGAAGGAGCGAGCGGGGGTGAGAGCGGTGAGTGGCACTCGGATGCCAAGGAGGACGAGGAGAGCGACGAATTGACTGATGACAAAGAGGTCGACTTGCCTCCTCGTAGGGAGAGGAGATCCAAAAACGCTCATGACCCGGCGAGCACTCCGGGCCTGGTGACCGCACCGACTGGGCAGTCTTCGAAGCGCCCCAGGACGTCTTCCCCAGCGCCGACTGAGAAGGCTCCGAAGTAGCCTAAGGTTGTGCCGCCTCCAGCGCCAAAAGCACCGAAAGCCACCTCCTCCAAACTACCAAAAGCTCTGCCCAGGATCAAAGTGACCATCCCTACCATCTCCGGGTAATCATCTGACCTGTTCTTTTCATCGACTCAAGCAACAGAACATAACCCACTGGGTGCGGGTCTTTGCAGTGCTGCTACATCAGGAACCTCCTCTCTCCAGTACCGAGACGAGGAGATGGAAGATGCGGTCACCTCCAACCCAGGTAAAAACTCTTATGATCTTTCTCTTGACTCCTCGGTCAATTGAATTCTAGCGGTTTACTTTAGAGTCGACTGATCTTCTCCACAGCTCCGCCCAACATCACCGATCTCCCAGATGACGATGAAGATGTGGCTCCTAGGCCCAGGAAGAATAAAAAGGCGACGGCTGGTAAGGCGTCTCAGCAGGGACCAACGACAACACCAACCGTCTATCAATCTGAAGACGCGGGCGGGGCCTCTGTAACCTTCGATGTACCCTTGTCGAGTGAGCGCCCCGCACCGTCGACTGTACCGGTGATTCCTTCAGTTGTCCCATCTCACGCCTCGGAGGTCCAAGCTGCTGCACCTGGGTCGTCTGCTCTCTTCTTCACTAGCTATCCCATTCCGGACAACCAGTCAGAAGCGGCTGTGGAAGCCATCCGACAGGCTGACGTGATGATGGAGCGGATGAAGACGGTGCATGAGAATAGCCAGGCTGCCTATGATGCCAGTGCTGCTCTCCGGGCCAATGTCCAGGTAAGTAGACTTTTTGACTGCCCTTGTTCTATCAGGATATGCTACCCAAAAATTTTTATTCTATACAATCTCCTGTTGTTTGCGTCGAATCAGTGCACCCAGTGGTGTTTTGTTGTCTTTGGTAGTTGCATTCTTCCACTCGGTCTGTGCGAGTAGGATCTGAACCGGTGGGGGCACGCTAAGTGCACCCACTGGGTGTAATCCCCGAGACCGTAGTCGACTGCTAGCAGTCGACTAGGGTCTGAGTTCTACCTCCCTTTCTTTTCTTCCACTCGACTCGGGCGGACCGGTCGAGTAGGATCTGAACCGGTGGGGGCACGCTAAGTGCACCCACTGGGTGTAGTCCCTGAGACCGCAGTCGACTGCTGGCGGTCGACTGGGGTCTGAACAGTTTTTTTTACTTGACCCGGGTGGACCGGTCGAGTTGGGTTTTAATCAGGGGGGTCATGCCAAGTGCACCCGCTGGGTGTAGCACCCGAGACCGCAGTTGACTGTGTGCAGTCGGTTGGGGTCTAAGCGAACTTCTTTTAAGCTTTATCCACTCGGAAGTGAACGACCTTTGATCTTGTCGATTGACACGTCTTTTGCCTTCTGCAGAAGTCTTGTACTCTCATTTCCAAGTTTGCTGAACTTGAGGAGAAGCAGAGGCAACTCAACCTCGACTTGGAGTTAGCCCAGCAGAATCTGAAGAAGGCTCAAGACAAAGCTGCCGGTATGGAAGGTAACTGCCTGTCGACTGTCTTTTTAAAACATTTCTTCGAGCTCTTGTCTGATCTGAATGCTTCTTTTGCAGAGAAAATGAAGTTGGCTCTGGAGAAGAAGGACTCGGACCTCGCCGCCTAAATGAAAAGCTGGAGTCTGCGGTCCACAAGAGGAATGACACGGAAGCTTATCTAAGGACTCTTGCTAAGAAGCTCTATCTCATGCTGGAAGGTACTCCCTTTAAACTGACTGTGTTGACGTTTGCGAATGAATCATGTTCGGTCGACTCACTAATTTTTGACTGCAGAATTCTGCCAAGATTTTGACGAAGAAGATGGAAAGGTCGAGACGGGTCTGGACCCTATCGCTTCTCCAGTTTGCGATGAAACTGCAATGAATGTGCTCCGACTGGAGTCTCGTGTCGCCGGCGTCACAAGCTACCTCGCGCGCCTGAAGGAAGCAGTCTCACGAGTCGACACATTGCTCTGGCCAAGGGCGACGCTTCAAAATGACCTAGAATCCCTGATGGCTCAACTCAACGAGATCCCTGACCGAGTGCAGGAATGGAAGAAGTCCTCCGCCCGGTGTGGTGCTGACGTGGCGCTGTCCTTGGTGCGAGTCCATTGCAAGGAAGCTCGTGAAGATAAGCTGGCTGCAATCAAGGTCGCAAACACTAAAAGGCATGACTTCCAGTCCTTCATGGAGACTTTCATCGCTGCTGCTACTCGGATTGCGGATGGGATCGACCTGGACGAATTCGTCGAGCCTGCCAGCCCTCCTCCTGCCGAGTGAACAAACTTATGAGACTTGAATCTGCTTTAAATTTGCCTCGGAATGCAGAGTGGTTGCTATAACCGTTAAACTCCTTCGGGATTGATGCTCGAATACTTTTGGTTTGCTGCTTGGAACTTTAGGATTTATCCAAATTTGGTTTATTTCCGAATATGCTTGTGTTTTGCCTTCAAGTGGACTTTGTTCTCTGCTCGGAATAGTCTTTGCGCTGGCGACACAGCTCTAAGATGGCGACTCCAGTTGACCTGCGCTTCGTCGCCCTTGCGGATAGGGATGGAGCGCACATTGTACTTGTGGCGTAGTCCCGAAGGAGAAGGTTGCAGTCGACCTGCACCTCGTCGTCCTTGCGGATAGGGATGGAGCACACGTTGTACTTGTGGCGTAGCTCCGAAGGAGAAGGTTGCAGTCGACCTGTACCTCGTCGTCCTTGCGGATAGGGATGGAGCGCACATTGTACTTGTGTCATAGCTCCGAAGGAGAAGGTTGCAGTCGACCTGCACCTTGTCGTCCTTGCGGATAGGGATGGAGCACATGTTGTACTTGTGCCGTAGCTCCGAAGGAGAAGGTTGCAGTCGACCTGCACCTCGTCGTCCTTGCGGATAGGGATATGTTTTGAACTTAGGCGAGTACTGGGCCACAGCTAAGCCTCTGAGTGGGAGGATTGCTCTCCACTCGGTAGGATTTTTTTACACTTAGGCGAGTACTGGACTGCAGCTAAGCCTCTGAGTGGGAGAACTTAGGCGAGCGCTGGACTGCAGCTAAGCCCCCCGAGTGGGAGGACTGCTCTCCACTCGGTAGGATTTTACAAACTTAGGCGAGTACTAGACTACAGCTAAGCCTTCGAGTGGGAGAACTTAGGAGAGCGCTGGACTGCAGCTAAGCCCCCCGAGTGGGAGGACTGCTCTCCACTCGGTAGGATTTTACAAACTTAGGCGAGTACTGGACTGCAGCTAAGCCTTCGAGTGGGAGAACTTAGGCAAGCGCTGGACTGCAGCTAAGCCCCCCGAGTGGGAGGACTACTCTCCACTCGGTAGGATTTTACAAACTTAGGCGAGTACTAGACTGTAGCTAAGCCTCTAAGTGGGAGAACTTAGGCGAGCACTAAACTGTAGCTAAGCCCCCGAATGGGAGGATTGCTCTCCACTCGGTAGGATTTTTTCAAACTTAGGCGAGTGCTGGACTGCAGCTAAGCCCCCGAGTGGGAGGATTGCTCTCCACTTGGTAGGATTTTTCAAACTTAGGCGAGTACCAGACTGCAGCTAAGTCTCGGAGTGAGAGAACTTAGGCGAGTACTGGACTGCATCTAAGTCTCCGAGTGGGAGAACTTAGGCGAGCACTGGACTGCAGCTATGCCCCCGAGTGGGAGGATTGCTCTCCACTCGGTAGGATTTTTTCAAACTTAGGCGAGTACCGGACTGCAGCTAAGTCTCTGAGTGAGAGAACTTAGGCGAGTACTGGACTGTAGCTAAGTCTCAGAGTGGGAGAACTTAGGCGAGTACTGGACTGCAGCTAAGCCTCCGAGTAGGAGGATTGCTCTCCACTCGGTAGGATTTCTTTCAAACTTAGGCGAGCACTGGACTGCAGCTAAGCCTCCGAGTGGGAGAACTTAGGCGAGCACTGGACTGCAGCTAAGCCCCCGAGTGGGAGGATTGCTCTGCACTCGGGAGGATTTTTCAAACTTAGGCGAGTACCGGACTATAGCTAAGTCTCCGAGTGAGGGAACTTAGGCGAGTACTGGACTGCAGCTAAGCCCCGAGTGGGAGGATTGCTCTCCCTCGGTAGGATTTTTTCAAACTTAGGCGAGTGCCGGACTGCAGCTAAGTCTCCGAGTGAGAGAACTTAGGCGAGTACTGGACTGCAGCTAAGACCCCGAGTGGGAGGATTGCTCACCACTCGGCAGGATTTTCTTTCGAACTTAGGCGAAACGGGTTCGCAGCTAAGCCTCCGAGTGGAAGGATTGCTCTCCACTCGGTAGGATTTTTTCAAACTTAGGCGAGTGCTGGACTGCAGCTAAGTCTCCAAGTGAGAGAACTTAGGCGAGTACTGGACTGCAGCTAAGGCCCCAAGTGGGAGGATTGCTCACCACTCGGTAGGATTTTCTTTTGTACTTAGGCGAAACAGATTCGCGGCTAAGCCCACCCACTGGGGATTTCAGAGGTAAATAAGAACAACATCAATCGTACAAGAGGACTATAAAGCTCTTGTCTTTGGTAAACAAATTACAAAGGTGTTTCTTATTACATTTTATTCGAACGAGTGCTTAAGTATAAAAGGGGCGGAGCAGGCTCGTGGCTCGTCCTTCTAATACTCAACACTGTAAAGATGGTATGCTCCATTGTGGAGAACTTTGGTGATGATGAAGGGGCCTTCCCAAGCTGGGGCGAGCTTGTGTGGTTTCTATTGATCCACTCGAAGAACCAGGTCTCCTTCTTGAAAGGCTCGACCTCTCACGTTTCTGGTGTGGAATCGATGCAAGTCTTGCTGATAGATGGTCGACCGGATCAACGCCATCTCTCTTTCCTCATCTAGGAGATTGACTGAATCTTGTCGGGCATGCTATGCTTGTTCTTCAGAGAAAAGCTCGACTCGGGGTGCGTTGTGGAGCAGGTCACATGGTAGAACAGCTTCGGCTCCATAGACCAAAAAGAAAGGAGTTCGTCCAGTCGACCGGTTGGGAGTTGTCCTCAAACCCCACAGAACTGACAGAAGTTCATCGCCCCAAGCACCTGCTGCGTGTTTGAGATCACGCATCAGTCGGGGTTTCAATCCTTTGAGAATTGGGCCATTGGCTCTTTCTGCTTGTCCATTCGACTGCGGGTGAGCGACGGAAGCATAGTCGACTCGTGTGCCTTGAGAAGCACAGAAAGCTCTAAACTCATCAGAATCGAAATTCGATCCGTTGTCAGTGATGATGCTGTGAGGGACTCCATATCTGAATGTCAATTATCTGATAAAACCGACAGCGGTGCTGGCCTCAAGATTCTTGATAGGTTTAGCTTCGATCCATTTGGTAAACTTGTCGACTACAATGAGCACATGAGTGAAGCCGCTCCAACCAGTTCTCAGTGGTCCAACCATATCCAGTCCCCAAACAGCAAAGGGCCAGACGAGGGGAATGGTCTTCAGGGCTGACGCTGGCTTGTGAGACATGTCGGAGTAAAACTGGCAGCCTTCACATCTGTCGACTATATCTTTCGCCATTTCATTTGCTCGTGGCCAATAGAATCCGGCTCGGTATGCTTTAGCCACGATGGCCCCAGAGGACGCATGGTGACCACAGGTCCCTGAGTGGATGTCATTGAGGATCATTCGACCTTCTTCTGGCGTTATGCATTTTTGACCGACTCCAGTCACGCTTTCTCTGAACAATTGTCCTCTTATTACAGTAAAGGCCTTGGATCGACGGATGATCTGCCGAGCCTCTTCTTCGTCTTCTGGGAGTTCTTTTCTAAGGATGTACGCAATGCACGGCACTGTCCAGTCGGGTGTGATGACCAGAACCTCCATGATCAGGTCGACCATTGCTGGGACCTCGACTTCAGTCGGATCTGTGGCGCTCTTAGGTTGCAGGGGCTCTTCAGTAAAAGGATCTACTTGAACGGTCGGTGTGTGAATATGTTCCAAAAACACATTGCCGGGAATGGCTTCTCTCTTCGAACCTATCTTTGCCAAGTCATCGGCTGCTTGATTTTTCAGTCGGGGTATGTGATGGAGCTCTAACCCCTCAAACTTCTTTTCTATCTTCCTTACCGCGTTGTAGTAACCAGTCATGGCTGGGCTTATGACGTCCCACTCCTTCATTACTTGATTGACTACCAAATCTGAGTCGCCGTAGACCATAAGGCGATGGATGCCGAGTGAGATGGCCATACGCAACCCATACAGGAGTGATTCATATTCAGCTTCATTATTGGAGGAATCAAAGTGAATCTGAAGGGCATATCTGAGCTTGTCTCCCCGGGGGGATACCATAACCACCCTAGCACTGGAACCATTCAACATTTTGGATCCATCAAAGAACATGGTCTAGTGCTCCGAGCGAACTTGAGTCGGCAGTTGTTGTTCAATCCACTCGGCAAGGAAATCTGATATTGCTTGGGACTTAATAGCTTTCTTTGCCTCGAACTTGATATCTAAGGGAAGGAGTTCAATCCCCCATTTTGCCACTCGACCAGTTGCATCTCTGTTGTGCAAAATCTCTGACAATGGAGCGTTGCTGACGACTGTAACAGAGTGATCAGAGAAATAGTGTGCAACCTTCTTCGTGGTCATGTAAATTCCATAAACGAGCTTCTGATAATGCGGATATCTCTGCTTTGACGGAGTCAGAACTACAGAAATGTAGGTTTTTCCCTCTTCTTCCCGCTCGACCGTAAGTACTGTACTGACGACTTGTCAAGTGGCTGCTATATAAAGCAGTAAAGGCTCTTTGCTGATTGGGGCAGCAAGCACCGGCTGGGTGGAAAGCAGGGCTTTGAGCTCTGCAAATGCTGCATCAGCTTCAGGAGTCCACTTGAACTTATCTGATTTCTTCATCAGTCGGTAAAGAGGTAGTGCCTTTTCACCGAGGCGAGAAATGAATCAACTTAGGGCGGCCAAGCAACCAGTAAGCTTCTGGACATCATGCACACGCACATGGCGTTTCATTCGGAGTATAGCACCCACTTTCTCTGGGTTAGCATCGATCCCTCGTTCGGAAATGAGAAAACCGAGTAATTTTCCACCCGGAACTCCAAACGTGCACTTTGATGGAATAAGTTTGATATCATACCTTCTGAGGTTGGCAAAGGTTTTAGCAAGGTCAGTCAGTAGGTCGGTACATTTACGTGACTTGACCACAATGTCATCCATGTATGCTTCCACATTCTGACTGATCTGAGTGAGCAGGCACTTCTGAATCATCCGCATGAATGTGGCTCTAGCGTTCTTCAAACCGAATGGCATTGTGACATAACAGAAGCACCCAAACGGGGTGATGAAAGCTGTCTTTATCTCGTTGGGTCCATACAGATGGATCTGGTGTTACCCGAAGTAGGCGTCCAAAAAGGACAAATGCTCGCACCCTGCAGTCGAGTCGACTATCTGGTTGATGCCAGGGAGAGGAAAGTGATCTTTCGGGCATGCTCGATTGATATGCTTGAAGTCAATGCACATGCGAAGTAATTCGTCCTTCTTTGGGACCATGACAACATTGGCTAACCACTCAGAGTGGTAAATCTCTCGGATAAACTCAGCTGCCAAAAGCCGAGCCACCTCTTCACTGATTGCCTTTCTCTTCTGTACGGCGGACCGTCGAAGATGTTCTTTGACTGGATTAACTTTTGGGTCGACTCGCAAACGATGCTTGGCCAGTCCCCTGAGAACACCCGGCATGTCTGAAGGTTTCCATGCAAAGATGTCCCAGTTCTCACGGAGGAACTGGATGAGCGCTTCTTCCTATTTGGAGTCGAGTGTGGTTGAAATGTGAGTCGGAGCAGCATTGGGGTCTGTCGGGTGAATGTGAATAGATTTCATTTCGCCAGACAACTAGAATGCTGAATCTGTGGCTGGCTTCTTGGCTCGCAAAAAATCACTCCGATCTGCATTTTTCTGGTATTCTTGCAATTCTTTCCACGACCATCTGTGCATCGGTGATCTTTGAACCCTTCTGGAAGCACTCTTCTGCCTTCTTCCGATTACCAGTGATAGTGATCACCCCTTTGGGACCAGGCATCTTCAATTTGAGGTACATGTAACACGGTCGAGCCATAAAACGTGCATAAGCTGGCCTGCCCAGAATGGCATGATAGGCACGCTGGAAATCCACAACTTCAAATGTCAACTTTTCTTTGCGGTAATTCTTGGAATCACCGAAAACCACGTCAAGAGCAATCTGGTCGAGTGATGCAGCCTTCTTGCCTGGAATGACCCCATGGAAACTCATATTGGTTTCACTGAGTCTGGACATCGGAATGCCCATTCCCTTCAACGTCTCTGCATATAGTATGTTCAGGCCACTGCCACCATCCATCAGGACCTTTGTCAGTCAAGTGCCTTCGACCACCGGGTCGACCACCAGTGCTTGCCTCCCAGGGCTGGCTATGTGCACTGGATGATCAAACTGGTCAAATGTAATGGCAGTCTGTGACCACTTCAAATAACTTGGTGTCACCGGAGCGACCATGTTCACTTCTTTGTTCATGACTTTCAATTGACTTTTGCTCTCAACGTCAGCAAAAATCATCAGAGTGGAATTCATGTGGGGATAACCATCATCATCTTCTTCCTCATCCTCAGCCTTGTCTGCTTCCTTCTCCTTTTCCTTGGGTTGTTTCTCTCGGAATTGCTGGATTAGGAGTCGACACTGCCGAGTGGTGTGCTTCGGATAAATGAAATTACCCTCTTCACCTTTTTTGGTGTGGATGTGGCATGGCAGATCCAGCACGTCATTTCCATCTTGATCTTTTACTTTCTTGGGGTTCCACAGCCCTTTAGACTTCCCCTTGAACTTTCCTTGAACCACATCTAAGGCTTCACCAGGAGCAGCTGGCTCGGCCTTGTGCTTCTGTTTTCGACCAGAGTTTCCTTCTCCGGCTTCATGGGCGACTGCTTTGTGCTTGGCGCTCCGGAGTCGTTCTTCTTCACCATTGGCATACTTGGTGGCAATCTCCATCATACGAGTCAGAGTCATATTTCCTGTCTGACCGAATTTCAGATTCAACTCCTGATACCCGACACCTTCCTTAAAGGCACAAATTGCGTGATAATCAGACACATCCTCCACCGTGTGGTGCAGGGTGATCCATCTCTGGATATAATCCCTCAAAGTTTCATTCGGTTTCTGAACACAACACTGTAATTCTGTCAAACCTACCGGCCGTTTGCAAGTGCCCTCGAATGTTCTGACAAACACTCGGGCGAGATCTTCCCAAGTATAAATACTGCTAGCTGCCAACTGATTCAGCCATGCTCTAGCCGAGCCCTCCAACATCAGAGGAAGGTGTTTCATGGCCACTTCATCATTGCCACCACCAATCTGGACACCCACTCGGTAGTCTTCAAGCCAAGTGTCAGGCTTGGACTCACCAGCGAACTTACTGACTCCAGTCGCCAACCTGAAGTTGGGGGGAATCACCGCAGCCCTGATGGCTCTGCTAAAGCACTCTGGACCTGAGACATGCACCCTGCTGCTGGTTTGCGGATCCCTGTCATGGCCCTCTCAGTGAGCTCTGTTTCTGTCGACCAAGCCCTGAACGAGAATAGATCTCGCATCAAAGCCTGGCTCCCTGGGGTCGACTGGAATCCCTCGCCCAACACTGTGAGGGCGCTTGTCTTCATGTTGCCGAGGCACGTACGACCCACTCCTTGGGGGAGGCGTGGGCACTCGACGACGATCATCACGATCGACTCGGTGATCATACTGCTCACGGTTTCTGTACTGATCTCGTCGATCTCCACGTCCCTCATGCCTCAGGGGCGATCTTGGGCTATGTGCCAACTGAACTGTGTCTGCAACCACAGATCTGCTATGGATCCTATTCCGCGACTAAGATACGGCTGTATTCTGTTCTCCCGCCGCCCGGAGCAAAGCTCGGATCTGCACTAGACCTCAGCCAACTTCTGACTGGGAAGGTTGGATCCACTCCGCTATCCGGGCAGCAGCTGCTAGATTCTGGATCGAAGTTTGGTATACCTGAGTCGGAGGTGGAAAAAGTTGGCGTCGACTGGATTCGGGAGCACGTTGCCGAGCGCGATCGCCGAGTGCACGCTGGAGGTTTTCCTGTCGAGTGCGCTCAGCCAAGTTGGCCAAGCGCGCCTGTTCCAGGGCCTGGGCCTCAGGGGTTTCTCCAACTATAGGAGTATGCAGTGCATCCATGTTCCGGCGGCAAAGTTCCTCCCTCTGCTGCGAAGAGAGGGGTTCGGGGCGGTACTCTTCATGAACGCGCGACGGATCACTGTCCCCATCACCTCCGTCTTCACGGGTGAAGCCAGGAGGACCGCGTGGTCCATTGATCATCAAAACTTCTGCTGCTGGGTCGCTGCTATCGCACTCGGATGCAGTCTCTATGGAGCCAGTCGACAGATCGAACAAGCCGTAGAGAGTTTCATCGGGCTCGATTGCCGTGACATGAGGGGTGGCCGACTAGCGGGCCACCGCATGCCTCACCCACCGCTGAAGCCTCGACCGACCAGAACGTTTGCTCCGGTGGGCCGCAGGGAGGGGGAAAGCTGCTAGAGCCGACTGATACTGGGTCGACGGCTGCCGCAGGAGGACGCCGTGGATGCACGCGTGAAAGTGTGTCGCCCCGCGGACGGGTAGTGCGTCGACGTCGAGTGGAGCCTCCTGAAGCCAAGCGGAGTCGTTAGCGATAAAAACGAGCGTGCCGAGACGGATCTCGCGGCCCTCAGCCAAACCTCCACCTGAAACCATGATGAAGGGGATCGGAAAAATTGCAACTTCTCCAAAAAGTCGCTAAGACACCTGCCCCACGGTGGGCGCCAACTGTCGTGGTTCTAAGCCTGACAGTAGAATAGGGGGGTAGGAATGTAGAGGCAAGATCCTAGCTATGGAGGAGTTGTACACGCAAGTTTTACGAGTTCAGGCCCTTCTCGGAGGAAGTAACAGCCCTACGTCTCGGAGCCCGGAGGCGGTCTACTAGATATATGCGTGTGAATTACAAAGGGTGCGAACCCTTTTGTCCTAGAGGAGAGGGGTGGCTTATATAGAGTGCGCCAGGACCCCAGCTCCCCTCCGTTACACAGAGTTCAATGTTCATAAAGGAGGAGCGTTACTGGTAACGTCCGGAGTAAAGTGCTATAAATGATTATTAAAGCTATGACTTAAATCCTGACCGTTGCGGAGTGAGTGGCTTCACATCTTCTGGTGGTCGAATGGTTGTTCGCATGGTCGAGTGTCTTCAAGGCTGTCGAGTGGAACATAGCTTCATGGTCGAGTGGATGATGATCTCTCTTCGACTGCTTCTGGTTCTTTTAGAGATGTCCTTGGGGAGGGTATCTTGGACAGATCCATGACCCTACCCTAGGTACATAGCTTCGTCACGGCCCCCCTTCCCTCTCCCTCTCCCTCTCCTTCCTATTCCCTCCGGTGGAGAAAGGAAAAAGGGGGGCGAATCCTACTTAGGACTCCCCTTGGCGCGCCCCTCCTGGCCGCCAGCCTCCTCCTCCCCACCCCCCCCTTATATACGGAGGCAGGGGCACCCAAAAGGCACACCAAGAATTCTCTTCGCGGTGTGAAGTGCCCCCCTCCACAGTTTATGTTGGGGAACGCAGTATTTCAAAAAATTTACCTACGATCACCCAAGATCTATCTAGGAGATGCATAGCAATGAGCGGGGACAGTGTGTCCACGTACCCTCATAGACCGAAAGCGGATTTCATAAAATGTGGCAATTGCTAGCATGATTCGGATGGACTTAAACATTGCAACGAGTGAAAAAATCTCACCGTAGTCAACACCGTGAACTTGTCGAAAACCTTTTGCAACAAGTCGAGCTTTGTAGATAGTAACACTACCATCAGCGTCCATCTTCCTCTTGAAGATCCATTTAATCTCAATGGCTCCCTGATCATCGGTCAAGTCAATCAAAGTCCATACTTTGTTCTCATACATGGATCCCGTCTTAGATTTCATGGCCTCAAGCCATTTCGCGAAATCTGGGCTCATCATCGCTTCCTCATAGTTCATAGGTTCGTCATGGTCTAGTAACATAACTTCCAGAAAGGATTACCGTACCACTCTGGTGCGGACCATACTCTAGTTGACCTACGAGGTTCGGTAGTAACTTGATCTGAAGTTTCATGATCATCATCATTTGCTTCCTCACTAATTGGTGTAGGAATCACTGGAACTAATTTATGTGATGAACTACTTTCCAATTCGGGAGAAGGTACAACTACCTCATCAAGTTCTACTTTCCTCCCACTCACTTCTTTCGAGAGAAACTCCTTCTATAGAAAGGATCCATTCTTAGCAACGAATATCTTGCCTTCGGATCTGTGATAGGATGTGTATCCAGCAATCTCCTTTGGGTATCCTATGAAGACACATTTCTCTGATTTGGGTTCGAGCTTATCAGGTTGAAGCGTTTTCACATAAGCATCGCAGCCCCAAACTTTAAGAAACGACAACTTGAGTTTCTTGCCAAACCACGGTTCATATGCTGTCGTCTCAATGGATTTAGATGGTGCCCTATTTAATGTGAATGCAGTCGTCTCTAAAGCATAACCCCAAAATGATAGCGGTAAATTAGTAAGAAACATCATAGATCGCACTATATCTAATAAAGTGTGGTTACGACATTCGGACACACCATTATGTTGTGGTGTTCCAGGTGGCGTGTGTTGCGAAACTATTCCCCATTGTTTCAAATGAAGACCAAACTCGTAACTCAAATATTCACCTCCACAGTCAGATCGTAGAAATTTTATTTTCTTGTTACGATGATTTTCGACTTCACTCTGAAATTCTTTGAACTTTTCAAATGTTTCAGACTTATGTTTCATCAAGTAGATACACGCATATCTACTCAAATCATCTATGAAGGTCAGAAAATAACGATACCTGTCGGTGTCAAAACCGGCGGATCTCGGGTAGGGGGTCCCGAACTGTGCGTCTAGGCCGGCTGGTAACAGGAGGCAAGGGACACGGAGTTTTACCTAGGTTCGGGCCCTCTCGATGGAGGTAAAACCCTACGTCCTGCTTGATTAATATTGATGATATGGGTAGTACAAGAGTAGATCTACCACGAGATCGGAGAGGCTAAACCCTAGAAGCTAGCCTGTGGTATGATTGTTGTTCTGTATGTTGTCTATCAACTAGCCTGGCCCCGGTTTATATAATGCACCAGAGGCCTAGGATAACAAGAGTCCTAGCCAAATACGCCGGTGGGGAGGAGTCCTTGTCTTGATCGCCAAGTCTTGTGGAATCTTCCTTGTATGCGGCAGCTGTCCGAACTGGCCCATGAGTATACGGCCATGGGGGTCCTCGGCCCAATCTAACAGATCGGGAGATGACGTGGTGAGTACCCCCTAGTCCAGGACACCGTCAGTAGTCCCCTGAACCGGTCTTCAAGTTAGGGACGCTCCTTGATTCTTCCAACTGTTCTTCATCTTCGGTTGACGGTCTTGAAAACTAGTTCAACAAATCTTCTCATCTTCGATCTTGAGGATCGCCGAAATGCATTCGACGAGTTCACACGTCGGGTATCCGAGGAGCCCCTTTAAGTTTCCGGCCTTTATCACTGCCTTGTTATTTTTATGCCACACTTCGGTTTTGAAGTTGTTCCTGGGCGGCAGCGTCCTCTTGCGTCCGAGCTCCAACGCCGGATTGCATTCGAGGTATCTTTTGCAGGCGAGCACCAACGCCGGACCGCTTCCCAGCTCTAACGCCGGAATGTATCCGAGCTCCAACGCCGGACTATGTATTCAAGCTCCAACGCTGGACTGTATCCGAGCTCCAACGCCGGACTATGTATCCGAGCTCCAACGCCAGACTGTGTATCCGAGCTCCAATGCCGGACTGTATCTGAGGTGTCGTAAATCACCTTGGTTCAAAGAAGTTTAATGCCGGAAATGCCCTCTATGGAGCCAGCCACTAGCGCCCGAGCTTTATGCCGAACTGCTTCCGAGGTGGTGCACCACCCCGAATGTGGACCGATTTTTGTGAATATTTTTTATTGGTGCAATTTATTCTCTGCCGAGATATATAGCCAGTAGTCCTCAAGGTGTGTATCGGTCTAAAACCCGAGATGCACATGAAGGATGACGTAAGACCGCTAATCCCAGTAGCCGCTGAGACTCAGGTTGATTTGCAAAATCGGCCTGAGGATCAAGTCCAAGCTCGGCAGAATACTTCGGGACACTAAAAGCGGCGTGCTCAGTCCTCGAGACTCAGGTTGGGTGCGGCCGACCAACCTGAGGATCAAAATCTCCTCGGAAACTATATTGCACATAAAATTTTCTGCATTGGACAAGCAATACAGTAGCCCCCTAGACACTGGTCGGGTGGTAACACCAGATCAGGGGATCAATGTGCCCCTTTAATATTTGTAAATAATAAGCCCGAAGCCCAGTAGCCCCCGAGCCTTAATGCGGGCATGGGTGGCCGAATTAAGGATCCATATCCATAGTAAAATCACAAATTATGTGTAATGACTTTATGTATCCAAGTACTTTACGTCATTAATGCTCGGATCCGCTTTATACAAAACTTTGTTGACCGACCATCGGCTTCCACCTCCTCGGCCAGTAGCCAAGGAGTGTTTGTCCTACTTTATAAAGCCTTAGTGAGGGCAAAGATTTACAACAAACAAGGCAATCTGGCCATATGGTTTTATAAACAATGGTACGCAGAGAGTTATATTACTGTTTAACAAAAGAAATGTCTTCCAAAGAAAATAGTCCCGCTATCGGTTCCTTTCTTTGGGTTGTCATGCTAAGCATGATCATTAAACCTCATCTCCAATGTAAGAGCAAAATATTGAGGATTTAGTTTGGGAGGCCAGTTAGTAGCCCCCGGTAGTGTTTGTCGACAGTCGGGGTCAAGACGTAAACACTTCGGCCAATGTTATGAACGGCCCATCATTTAACATAGTCATCGGATCGCTGACCAGTTTACACTTATTGTGAAAATCAGTTTTCGGCTTTCTCCACTGAGGTGCTTAACATGTGAGCTGGAAGCACAATCGCAGTGGTTCTCCCTTTGCACGCCTAGCCGAACAAAACGGAACGTAGGTAGCAAGTGCAGGAGCCGGGCAACCCAACTATTGACCGAAGACACAATTCAAAACCGATGCATATATAGCAATATCTGAGAATGTTTTTGCCGAATCCCTAAAGGTGTCCGGCGTTGGACTGCGAGACTAATGCTGGAAAAGCACAAATAGTTTAAAAGTGCCAAAAAGCTTGGAAAACCAATAAACGTCAGTAAAAACATGACGTCCGAACAATATCAAGTGTTCGGTGCCAATCCAAAAGTTGGTCTTAGAAAAAAGAAGTGCTTCTGTCATGCTTTAACATGATGCATCCTCACTCAAGACTTCGAGCGGGTCAGCCTACGGCTTCAACCTCCTATCCCGAGGGTGGAGTACTTCTCATCAGGCCAGTTTAGCAAACTAAACTCTAGCGGCTTTGAGAGAGAAATTAGGCTCCCCGGCTAGTGACCGCACACTCGTGTCGAAAAAAGGAGTGATAAATAAAACTTTGCAACGACTAAGAAGAAGAACACTTATTATAAAACGGCTCAAATAAACTTAAGAGCCCCCAAGTGACTTGGGTAGAAGAATGATTGCATGTACCGAAGTACTTATATCATATCTTTGTTCAACCGAACTTTAAACGCGTCTTAACCGACCGTCAGCTTCTCCCTCTTCGGTCAAGGACCGAAAGTGTTATGTACTCCATCGGTCGAGAATATCGACGGTGTTTCCAATAACTAGGCAACCAGGCCATAAGGCTGCAACAGACAAAGCGCGCTCAGGGAACTTATGCTATATTACCGTGAAGTGTAAGAAGCATCTTCGAAGAAAATAGTACCCCCACCGACACCTTTCTTCGGTGCTCATTGTTATTATGAGACTTGTGCAATAGATTTTTTTCTACTCATGAGTTCCGTTGTGTGCCGACCATCATTGAAAACTATAAGAGTGCTAGCTTTCGGCTTCACCCAGTCTGAGGTCCGGCTCGGGCGACCCGATCGTGACAATCGCAGAGGTGCTCCCTTTACTCCCTAGCCGAACAATCAGGAACGTAGGGGTAAACACAGGAGCGAGGCAACCCAGCTTGCAAATCACTTAAGTCAATATGGTGCATACTGTGGCGTAATACACGAACAAGGAACGAAGCCGTACAAGTATAATCATATGCAAGAGGAAAAGCTTCATAAAGGAAGCCCCCAAGTGAACAGGGTATTTGAATTTATGTGTCACAAACAATGTTTGGACAAGAAAATTTTTTACAAGCAACTTTTTTCCAAAAAAGTATAATTCTTGGTCGAACCGAACACAAGTTAGAAATTAAAGCTTTGAGCATGAAAGCGACTTAGCTGGTTAATGTGTTCGGTATTGATGATGTGGTCTGAGCTTGACGCGGGGCAAGGTTCCATCCCCCAAGCCGGTCCTGAGGTGGCGGAGCGGAGAGCTCGACACGCCGAAGTGGTGACATAGCACGGTCAATGCAGACCGGCAGAGTGACGCCGAAGTCCCCGGATCATTTTCCTGTGCACAAAAAATAGTGCAAACCGGAGATAATAGTAATAATGATAATTAAAAAAATCGTTGCATAATAAATAATTTATGCAAAGTGAGGAATAGAAGAAATATGGCCTGGCGCCGAAGTTAATGTCGATGCAGGGCGTCGGCGTGATGTAGTAAAGGCGTGGCAAAGCCTGAATTCACAGGTCGGTCCGAGCTCCGGATGCGGCGTTCGCCGGACTATGTACGGAAACTGATCAAACCCCCACGCGACCTCGTTAATGCGGTCACCATTTGATAGACCTGTGTACATATCATGAACAAACCAGAGTAATAATTCCTTGGGAAAAATGAACCCAAACAAGCAAAAAATACTGGGATTAATAGCACCTGGTTTATTTGTTGTAGCAATCCGAAGGAAGGTGATTCCCAAAATTGGGACTCGATCCGCGCACCCATTGCCTGATGGGCGATAAAGCGACGGCACGGCGATGCTGGAAAAGGTCGGCTCGACGAGGCAAAGCCCTCGGTCCAGTTAACGTGATGGAGCTGGTCGGCTAGTGACGCCGAAGTCTCCGGAGGATAGGTTGATGAAGATATGGCGAAGCCACCGGTCCAGCCGAGATGTTGAAGCCTCGATGTCAGCCGATGAGTCGAAGTAGGTCGGCGTGATGGACACCAGCTTGAAGAAGCAATAATGCGGTCCTGCCGATGCAGGTCGTGACGTGGTCGATGCCGGCTTGATGAAGCGACCGTGCGGCGATGCTGGTATGCCCGCTCCGTGTAATCCGTGGGGCGGCGATGTTGGTGATGATTTATCCTTCGCGATGCCGGACTCTTGTTCGGCTTGCCGAGATAATGATCTGAAGAAGTTGAGCTCGGCTCAACAAAGTGACGACGTGTCTAGCGCAGGTCGGCAGCCGTGGAGTAATATTGCCGGACTGGTTTGACACCAGCATGATGTTGAAGATAATGTTCAAAAGATCTTAAAGTTAGTGGGATGTGTTTGGGAACAAAACACAATACCCCATACAAAACTTTCTTCAAAAGGGATGTCCGAAATCCCGTTCATAAAAAAGATGAACTCGGGTCGCATTCGTTTTCACACAGAAAACAGATCCAAAAAGTGATGCACTAATCGGAACGTTCCCGGAGTTTGGACGGTCGGATCGAGCTGAAATTTTGAGAGCTGTTAGATATAGAAATTCCACAGCCGATCAACGGTTGGATCTTCCAAAGGACGTCCGAGCTAGAAGCTGGACACCATACCCTAAACTCATCCAAATTCCCATCCAGATTTGACAGGGCTCCGGTATATCGTGGATTGCCAGAGATTCCTCTAGCGGAACTCGACGAAATTTTCCAGGGTTGTTATAGACTCAATTCCGCACAATTCCACCAAAGCGATCGTCAAAGAGATACTCGAGGAGGTGGTGGCGGCAGATACGAGTTCGTTGTCCAAAAAAAACAGCACGGTCGCTTGAGGGCAATGTTGACGTTGAGCCCCCGAGCTCCATAGATGATTCCTCCGTGATCTTGATAGAGATCGGAGTTGATGTTTGATGAAGGCCCTCGTCCGAACATGGTGATCCAAACGCCCGAGGCGCAATTCTTGGTCGAACCAAGGTGACCGGTCGAACTGGTGACGAAGATGCCGGCATCGCAGTTGACCTGTAGATGAGCCATCGATTCTTTTGCCGATCACACAGCGGAACTCTCAATGAAAGTAGCAATGTCGGTGTCAAAACCGGCGGATCTCGGGTAGGGGGTCCTGAACTGTGCGTCTAGGCCGGATGGTAACAGGAGACAAGGGACACGAAGTTTTACCCAGGTTCGGGCCATCTTGATGGAGGTAAAACCCTACATCCCGCTTGATTAATATTGATGATATGGGTAGTACAAGAGTAGATCTACCACGAGATCGGAGAGGCTAAACCCTAGAAGCTAGCCTCTGGTATGATTGTTGTTCTGTATGTTGTCTATCGACTAGCCTGGCCCCGGTTTATATAATGCACCAGAGGCCTAGCATAACAAGAGTCCTAGCCGAATACGCCGGTGGGGAGGATTCCTTGTCTTGATCGCCAAGTCTTGTGGTATCTTCCTTGTATGCGGCAGCTGTCCGAACTGGCCCATGAGTATACGGCCATGGGGATCCTCGGCCCAATCTAACAGATCGGGAGATGACGTGGTGAGTACCCCCTAGTCCAGGACACCGTCAATACCCGTCGCGAGCCTCAACACTCATTGGACCGCATATATCAGTATGTATTTGAGGGAGTCTTGGACTAAGGGGTCATCGGGCGTCCGGCCTGTTATCTATGGGCCGGACTGATGGGCTATGAAGATATGAAGACCGAAGACTATATCCGTGTCCGGATGGGACTCTCCTTGGCGTGGAAGGCAAGCTTGGCGAACAACTATGAAGATTCCATATTATGTAACCGACTCTATGTAACCCTAGATCCCCCGATGTCTATATAAACCGGAGGACTTAGTCCGAATAGGGGATACTGAATACCGTAGTCATACAGGTTAGACTTCTAGGGTTTAGCTATTACGGTATCATGGTAGATCAACTCTTGTAACACTCATATTTATCAAAATCAATCAAGCAGGAAGTAGGGTATTACCTCCATAGAGAGGGCCCGAACCTGGGTAAACATCATGTCCCCTGTCTCCTCTTACCATCAACCTTAGACGCACAGTTCGGTACCCCCCACCCGAGATCCGCCGGTTTTGACACCGACATTGGTGCTTTCATTGAGAGTTCCTCTGTGTTGTCGCTGAAAGGTTTGATGGCACCTTCAATCATCAATAATGGCGCTGTCTGCGGAGAAACTTTCCTCCCCGGACAGATCTTTGTGTTTGGCGGCTTCGCACTGTGGTCTAACTCGTTTGGCCATCTGGAGCAGATCGAAAGCTTTGCCCCTTGCCATCATGTCAGATTCAGGAGCTTGAACTACGTTGCGGACATCCGTGGAGACTTGATCTTCGCCAGATTTGATACCGCGGTAGCCGATCCCGATCACCCCGATGATCATGACTTAAATCTGTCATCGGGCCGCATCCAGGAGATCGCTCATGTAACCGCTCTGGCCCTAGAGCCGAAGCAGGTCGCGCCATCCAAAGATGGGAGGATTAACCCCACCACGGAGGCCGCAGATTCCATGGCGTTGGAGCCGCACATGGACCTGGTCTCACTCGATGCCTATGCCACTGGAACACCGGACTCGTCGCCGACTGTAGGTTCCGAACCACGCGAGCCCGCGGACGCCGAGCTTGATCGTTTATCGATCTTCGAATTCAGCGCCGCTGACATCTTCCAGCACTCGCCTCTGGGCGAGGTGCTAAACTCATTAAAAAACCTATCCTTGGCGGAGGACTATCAGCCAAGCTATATCCGGCTCGAGCTAGGGGCTGGCGATGGAGAATTTTGCTTCCCACCCGCCACCCACTTCATAGCAATAGTCAAGGATTCGACCGAAACACTTGATTACGACTTCGAGAATATTGACGCCATGGACAATGATGCTGGAGACAACGAAGACCCCGTTGATACGATTAATGATGAATGGGACGACGGGAAGGATAGCCCCGGTAAACAGGCCACGCATGAAGATTCGGAGGATGAAAATTACCTTCCGCTCTCTGAGGATGAGGTGAGCCTCGGCACCAAAGATTTCATCGTGCCCGAGGAACCTCGTGAGTAGGAGCGCTTAAAGCGCCAACTAATAGCCACTGCAAGGAGCCTGAAGAAGAAGCAGCAGTAGCTTCAAGATGACCAAGATCTGCTTAATGATAGATGGACCGAAGTCCTAGCCGCTGAAAAATATGGCCTTGGTAGCCCAGCCAAAAGCTACCCGAAGCATAGATCGCTACCCCAGGGCGACGATAAGGTGTTCGAGCTCGTACGATCATCGCACAGTGCAGCAGGTCGACCACAACTTGGTTCGGTTAAAGCGGCAACTCAAGCCAAACTACAGACCGCCCCACCTCGCCGTAAAGGCAAGAACAAAACAGCTCAAGGTTCTACATACAACCTTCAATAGGGCTGGGGTAGTAAAATAGCATACCCAAGAGCGGTCTACGGATCGCAAGGACACACCTCGACACGCGACGATGGCCACCTATTCGGACATGACAAACCTAGCCACGCCCGGGCTGAAAACCGCAAATGGACTTCATCAGAGGTACGTCACAGCGTGGCCCAACATAGAGGTGCCACACACCCTTTGTGCTTCACAAATGAAGTAATGGAGCATGAATTCCCGGATGGGTTCAAACCCATGAATATCGAATCATACGATGGAACAACGGATCCCGTGGTATGGATTGAGGACTTCCTCCTCCATATCCACATGGCCCGCGGAGATGACCTTCACGCCATCAAATACCTACCACTAAAACTCAGAGGACTAGCTCGGCACTGGTTAAACAGTCTGCCGAAAAATTCTATTGGCATCTGGGAGGACTTGGAGGACGCCTTTCGCAACAACTTCCAAGGAAGATATGTCCGTCCACCGGATGCCGAATGCCTAAGTAATATTGTCCAGCAGCTCGGAGAGTCAGCAAGGAAGCTCTGGACCAGATTCTTAGTTAAAAAGAACCAAATCGTCGACTGTCCGGACGCGGAAGCCCTTGCGGCCTTCAAACACAGCGTCCGGGATGAATGGCTTGCATGCCACCTTGGTCAAGAAGGACCTAGATCCATGACAGCCCGTACTGCTCTAATGACCCGCTTCTGCGCGGGAGAAGACGGTTGGCTCGCTCGTAGAAGAAATAGTGCCAGCAACTCGGGCACTTCCAAAATCTGAGACGGCAATGGCAAGCCACGACGAAGCAAATACAATAGTCGCAATGATAACGATAGATCACGCGACACAGCAGTTAACGCATGATTTAGCAATCCCAAGCCCGGTCAACAGAAAAAGCCATTCAAGGCGAACAGAGACGGATCATCCAACCTAGACAGGATACTAGACCGACCCTGCCAGATACATGGCCACCCCAATAAACTAGCCAATCATACCAACAGAAGCTGTTGGGTTCTCAAACAAGTAGGCAAGCTCAACACCGAACACAAGGGAAGGGGGCTGCAAGGCAATAGGGACGACGGAATGGTTCAACACCCAAATGCAGAGGGCTAGAAGCAACTTCCCCTCGAAGATCGATCAAATACAGAACAGAAATAGCAGTTCAGCTTCCGCCACCAATCTCATATACGCGATGAAGCTATACCGCGTATACATAACTACACACTTAAGATACCATGGGCAGCGGCGGAAGCACAATACAGATAAGTCTGCAAATATTCCGGTAACGTTTTTTATATACTTTCCTTTTTTCAATACTTCTTAAAAGCAGGTAGCGCAAAGGAGAAACACTTACGACCGACTCCATTGGAGTTCGGATCCATACACTCACCTACAGGGCTACTTCCTTCAAGGATTCCCCTCGCTGAGGACAGGCGGCGCAGACGTGTGACAGGAGGTCCAAAATGACCTTTTTTGGAGCATGTAACATGCCTTTTTCCCCTGCCTTCGATCTAGGGCATATCAAATGACCTAGGTCGTGGCATATATATTAATTAATCATCAGCATATCGCTCAGGTCCCAGTTCACACTATCTGAATTAATTACCCGTGTCTTTCCACAAATAAATATGCCTCCCATGGTTGTTTCACAAACATACCCCGGCTTAACTTGCCAGGGGCTCGGTACGGGAACAAATGAGTTGCCAACAAAGTCCGAACAGCTTTTACAGAGCACTTCGGCGTCGCGAGTTTGGCCTTCTATGCATCAGCTCTGAATGATGTCTTGGGTCAATAGTTGGTTTGCCCGACTCCTGTGTTTGCTATCCTATGTTCTGCTCTATTGGCTAGGGTAGTAAAGGGAGAACTACTGCGATTGTGCTACCGATTCACCTGGTGACGCACCTCAGTAGAGAAAGCCGAAAACGGACCGTCATGATGCGGCGAGAGCTGGTCAACCACTCAATGACTTACCGGAGTCTCTAGCGATTCCTCCGTGTCACATGAAGGACCTCTTTTCCGGTCAATCATGTAAACGCATCGTATGAATAAGCCACATACATACTAGGGGCTATGTCGTAGAACCACCATAAAACTCCTATGGCTAAGTGAAAGTGTTAACGCCCTATAGTTTCGTTGCCTGGTTCACCACATTGACACCTCCTTTACGGACCAAGACGTTGGGTCAAGAGTGATCATATGCTTTTTTGAACACCCCTGTACTTCCTACAAGGGTGCTGAAGCCGATGACTAGAAATCTTTCAGTTTATATTAAAATGGCCACACAAGAGGAACACAAGCTTTCAAGCACAATATACAAATAGATTCACTATAAAATTGTCTCAAACAATTCTTATACACCTCACTCGAACATCATGTCTTTCGAGCATTGGCCCTCTATCAAGCGGGCGGCTACTAGGATGTCTTCAAAATAATGCTCCGGTTCGTGGTGGTCCTTGCCCTTGGCGGACTCTGCACCGCAACATCGATGGCCTTCATATTCCCCCAGAATGTCTTGACTCGGGCAAAAGCCATCCGTGCACCCTAAATGAACAATGATCGCTTCACAGCGTCGATACGCGACACTGCGTCAACGAGCCGCTGCACCAAGCCAAAGTAACTATTCAGAACAGGCTCAAGTGGCCATAACTGGATTACGACGTTCTTCATAGAAGCACCGGATATCCTATGAAGCTCGGCCCACTGGGACATCTGCTCATTCAGCAATAGGGGGCGCTTCGAGGCGCCGAGCTGTGACCAGAAAAGCTTCTTCGTTGCGTACCCCTCTCGCGCCTGATAAAACTGCGCCGCATCGGAAGAACTCTTCGGCAAGTCTAAAAACTCTTCCGGAGAACTCCACAATTGGTTCAACTGAGCATAGTTCGGATCACCGAACTTAGCGTGTAGCAAAAATGGCTTACCAGCCACAATCTCCCCAGCTTGCTGGATCTCCTCCCGGACCGCTCTGGATTCAGACCGCGCTTCTCTTGCTTCTCATAAAGCCTTTTCAATTTCAACTGTTTTGGCTTCTTTCTCCTTCTCAAGGAGCTCACAGTGGCTGGCAGCACTTTTTAGCTCAAGCGCCATCATAGATATCTTCTCCTCGTCTTGACGCCGAGCAGCCCGTTCGGCTTCTAACTCAGCCGATGCCTTCTCGGCAGCCGCATTACTACACCGGGCCTGCTCCTTGGCCCGGGCTAGCTCAGCCCGAAGAATTTCAACGGCGGCAGCACCAGCTACAGCCAGGTATAGCTTTCAGCGTCATGCTTATATCACAAAAATGTATGTACAGAGACTGCTCTGAATACATACCTTGCGACTCATCAAGACGCATATTGATCAACGTAATGTCATCCCCAGCCACATCAAGCTTCCGTTGTAGTTTGGCAATATCCGCAGTCTGGGAAGTAGCCAGGGGGAAGCAGCCTGTGTTCAAAGTTAATCAGATTAGTCCTCCAAAATTCCTTCTTGACCCTCCGTTCGCCTCCCATGGGAAGCCAACCGGAGTCTCAGGGTCTACTGTCTATACACAGGTGTATTTTCTGAATAAAACACATAATCAGTTGCGCCTTCTTTATCCAGCCCTGGAAAAAGATAGCCTGCTCAGTATCATATTACTATATGCATGACCGCAAAGTATTCGAGAGCCAAGTGCTCACCGGGGTATCCGGACGATTACAGTTGAGGCCAGCGTCCTCAGCGGTATCCAACCAATGTTTCCGCTTCCCGAAAAATAACTTCCACATCCCATCATGTGTGGCGCCAAAGAAGTGTTGGAGGGTCTGTGGTCCTTCTGGATTAAACTCTCACATGCAGCGAGGCCTGTGTCGGTGTCAAAACCGGCGGATCTCGGATAGGGGGTCCCGAACTGTGTGTCTAAGGTTGATGGTAACAGGAGACAGGGGACACGAAGCTTTACCCAGGTTTGGACCCTCCTGATGGAGGTAATACCCTACGTCCTGCTTGATTGATATTGATGAATACGAGTATTACAAGAGTTGATCTACCACGAGATCGTAATGGCTAAACCCTAGAAGTCTAGCCTGTATGACTACGGTATTGAGTATCCCCTATCCAGACTAAGTCCTCCGGTTTATATAGACACCGGGGGGATCTAGGGTTACATAGAGTCGGTTATATAATATGGAATCTTCATAGTTGTTCGCCAAGCTTGCCTTCCACGCCAAGGAGAGTCCCATCCGGACACGGGCACCGTCTTCGGTATTCATATCTTCACAGCCCATCAGTCCGGCCCATAGATAACAGGCCGGGCGCCCGAGGACCCCTTAGTCCAGGACTCCCTCAGTAGCCCCCGAACCAATCTTCAATAGCGAGGTGTTCAGCACACGGATTATCTTCGGTATTGCAAGGCGGGTTCCTCCCTTAAGTAGTGTATTCGTCCGTAGATTTGATGTCTCCCCTCGGCTTCTGCGCGCTTAATGTCCTCGTTTTCCACGTGTCGAGCAAATGTGGACAGTCAGGGTATTTTTTGCAAATAACACCCGAGCCCTATAAGGAAGAGTATCTATTTAAAGAGATTGGATCTCAAATCCATTTGGCACCAAGCGGAGAAAATCCTCAGAGACCGCCAGGCAGGACCATTCCAACATGGCCAACAACCCCAGCTCCTCTTCCCGTTCCAACCTAGAGGGAAGCGAGTGGGAGAGGTGCTCTGTGCCCCATAGCCGATTAGCAAAGCTGCAAACGCAGGGATTTGTCCCTCCAGCAGATCTGGTCCCTGTTCGAGCAGGGTTGGCCTCCTTCAACGACAAAACCCAGGAAGAGGATTCTCCCAATCCGTCTACAGGAGAAAGGGTATGCTTCGTCCCCTATCTGCTGAGGGGGATGGGGTTTCCAATTCACCCATTCCTCTGAGGGCTGCTGGAGTACTACGGCCTCCAGCTGCACAATTTTACCCCCGGCTCCATCCTCCACATTGCGGGTTATGTCGCCCTATGCGAACTATTCCTGGGTTGCGAGGCCCATTTTGATTTATGGAGAAGACTATTCTGCCTCGTCCCTCGCAATCAAGATGGATCAATCTTTGAAGTGGGAGGAGCCGAAGTGTGGCGCATTACCGGGACCAGATATCTGTCTGGCACGCCGAAGAAAGCTCCCAAAGAGTGGTCTTCCGAATGGTTCTACATTGACGACGTCGCTCTACCCGACCCCGTCCACGTAGGCCTCCCCGAGTTTTCAAATGCTCCGCTGAAGAAGTGCCACAGCTGCGTCCTCGGAGCCTCGAGGAAGAGGATAGCGTGGAAACCAGCTTGCTACTGGGCAAGATTAAAACACTTGCTCAGTCCAGATTGTCAATAGTCGAAGTGATGGCAATTTCCATAACGCGGGGGGTCCAGCCACTCCAATACCTAGGACTGCCCATGTGGCACTATAACGGAGAAGATGACGCCTCATGTTATGGCCGAAAAGGCCTGAAGACCCCTGCCGCTCTAGCCAAGATCCTAGCCGAGCTGTATAAAGGGGAGAAGGAGGAGTTCAGCCGTCTCCAACATCGAGACGGACTTTCCATGTACAATCCTCCCAGCTGGGTAGGGTTCGGCTTCACTTAATTTATCTTGTCCTTGGATCATTCGTTGACAGGCAGCATCTTATCTACTCATAATAGGAATGGCGAAAGGCTATCGAGGGGATCCATGACCCTGCCCCTCAGCTTGACCCTGGATATGAAGAAGACATGGACATATTCGTGGAGCTTGAGGAGGGAACGTTCTATCAGATGAGCTACGACGGTACATATGTACCTATTATCGCCGATTACCCCGCCTCCTTCCAGCTTCACATGTAAGTGATCCGAAGACACCTTATTCAAAAGAAATCTCTCCTTCCTTCTTGCCCACCGCACTATCCTGTGCTCAAAAGGGGAAGGGTTCGGTGCGACGTACCACTCCAAGGGTACCTCCGAAGAGGGCGTCCCCTACTCCAGGCGAGTCTTCCCAGAGGAAAGCAAACGAAGACACGGCCGTACCTTCATCGAAGAGGTACGAATTCGCCAACATGCACCTGAGCAGTCACGTCCAACCATGACCTTCCCGTTTTCCATGTGTTAGGAGAAAGGTGCGCCGAACTATATCTAGAGGTTCGAGCGGCCGTACTTCCTGCAGCCAGGATTCAAATCCTGCCGTGAAAAGACGGGGGCTGATGCGGGGGCAACGCCGGACTGTCCTCCAGCCGAGGACTCGGACGATGTATCTGTCACCAACTCGGAAGTGGAGAGTGCCATGAATCATCGGTGCCACCGGGCCATTTTACAAGACCCTGGCTTTTCAGAACAGTCGTTTAATGCATTCAGCTCTGCCGATGCATACATCTGAGCTACTCGAGATGGAATTAACAGGGCCACAAAGCAACATTTGAAAGATGTGCAGGCAAATTTGTTTTGTCTGACTATGATAACCATATGCCAGTAGCCCCCGAGAATTAAAGGAGTTGAAACAACTGATTTAAGGATCAATGTACAACCAGGTGCTTACGGAGAAGAACACCCAACTAGCTTAGGAACTAGAAAAGTGTTAGCGCCAGCTGATTGCTGCCAATGCTGAACTGGAGAAATACAAGGCATCTCCCGGTAATATTTCTCTCTATCGAAAATTCATAATGATACACCGATAGTGTGAATCTGGATACTTATCTGTGTGTTGGGTCATTAGGCCAACTACGGGAGCAGCTGGACGCCACTCAAAGAGAAGAATCAGCAGCCAAAAAGCTACTAGCAGGGGGCGAGCGTGTATCGACAAAAGTTGTTGAGGAGAAAAAGAAACTCCAGGATTCGAACGCCAAACTGGGCGAAGAACTGAAAGGTGTGCGAGCTCAGCTAGCGGATTCTGTGAAGGAGAACAAGAAGCTCCGAGGTGGCATATTCAGTACGTGGCCACTTTTATCTTATGACTGTTTGGAGGTAACTGTAGCTGATATAGCTGTAATTGCAGGTGTATTGACGAACCGCCCCGAAGAGGAGGTGTCTAGATCATCAAGTGATCTTCTGCAAGGGCTGTCGCAGTTGCACGAGAAAGCTCGGCAGGCGATGCGGAGTGTAGCCAAGGCCTTATGGCCATCTGACTCCCCTCCAGGAAGCATGGAGAAGCTGGTAGAGCTGTTCAAGGGAGCGAGGCGGCGTGTCCGGCTGTGGAAGATATCGGCCTGCCGAGAGGGTGCGCGAGAGGCCTGGGCCATGGTCAACACACGATATACCAAGCTGGATCCTAATCACATGGCTCGTGTCGGACCGCTAGGGCCAAATGGGGAAGAAATTCCCGTTAGTTTAGTATATGACCAAGTAGAGGTGGCCGCCAAATATTCCCAATGGGATTGTAAATTAGACCGCCTTTTGGATGGTATAGAGGAGGAAGTGTTTGAGTCGTAAGCAACTATGTACTTTCCTTCTAGCTGGATAATAAAGACAATTGTCATCGCCGACCTTTTCGCTTCAACCTCTTGACCCGAAGGTTCGGAGTGTTTCCGAATACCGTAGCGGTAGAATATACCGGGGTATGCGTGGAAACCATGCGTAGGGGTCATAATTGCTCAAACAGACAATGTGTATCCGGCTAGTTATGTTATATTACATTATGTAAGAAACATCTTCCAGAGAGAATAGTTCCGTTAAGGGTTCCTTTCTCTGGGTGTGCATGCATGTCAATGTGCATGTCCGAACTATGATTGATAAAATCATAGAGTAAGTAACATCTGGGGTTCACAATGGAGTGAATGCGGAAACACCTTTAATTCATGGACCGAATATTCCCTTAAGAACACTAGCTTTCGGATTCACCCAGTCTGAGGTACACATCCGGATGACCCAGCAGTAACAATCACAGAGGTGCTCCCTTTATGCCCTAGCCGAACTAACAGGCACATAGGGCATAAGCACAGGAGCCAGGCAACCCAGCTTGGCCAAAACTTAAGTCATATCGATGCATATAGTGGCGAAGAAAAGGTACATATGGAAAAAAAGGAACACATATGTGCTAAGCTTGATGCTTGAAGAATAGTCGCAAGCTTCTGTATGAGAAGCCCCCAGGTATAATGAACGTACATATTTAGAGATGTACGCGTCGGGTAGGGATGGTCTAGCTGCACTAAAGCCGTAAGGCTAAAAAGAAAACGAAAAGAGAGAAAAAATAATGGTAATAACAGGAGGGAGGAAACGGACACAGAGTTCGGTGTTAGGCATAAAATCGTCGTAGTCTGGCCGCGTTCCAGGGCTTCGGCTCCAGGTGATTATCTGACGCATCACGTAGGCGGTACGCTCCTCCGGTGAGAACTTCGTCAATGATGAAGGGACCCTCCCACTTGGGCTTGAGTTTGTCCTGTTTCTTCTCCTGCAAGCGTAGAACAAGTTCGCCAATGCTATACGTCTTGGCCCGCACTTCTCTGCTTTGATACCTGCGAGCCTGCTGTTGATAAAATGTAGAACGGCCTTTGGCGACGTCGCGCTCCTCCTCCAAGGCATCTAAGTTGTCCTGTTGATCAAGCTCGGCTTCTCTCTCTTCATACATACGCACTCGAGGTGAGTCATGAATAATATCGCAGGGTAACACTGCTTCCGCACCGTACACCATGAAGAAGGGTGTATATCCAGTAGAGCGGTTGGGCGTGGTCCGCAGCCCCCATAGTACGGAGTCAAGTTCCTCCACCCAGTGCTTATCTGATTCCTTCAAAGACCGCAATAGTCTGGGTTTGATGCCGCTCATAATAAGACCATTAGCCCGTTCGACTTGACTGTTTGTTTGCGGGTGATAGACAGAGGTGTAATCGAGCTTAATGCCTAGATTAGTGCACCAGGTTTTCACCTCATCGGCTGTAAAATTGGAACCATTATCGGTGATTATATTATGCGGGACACCGTTATGGTGTACCACGCTGGATATGAAATCTATTACAGGCCCCGCTTCGGCCGTTTTAACTGGTTTGGCCTCTATCCACTTAGTGAATTTATCCACCATGACCAGCAGATACTTTCTCTTATGGCTTCCTCCTTTACGGGGTCCAACCATATCGAGTCCCCAGACCGCAAAAGGCCAAGTGATTGGGATTGTTTGTAAGGCAGTGGGGGGCATATGGCTTTGATTGGCAAAGAGTTCGCATCTGACGCAACGTTGGACAAGGTCCTGTGCATCTGCTCGAGCCGTCAGCCAATAAAACCATGTATGGAAGGCCTTGCTAACAAGGGCCCAAGCTGCGGCGTGGTGACCGCCGAGTCCGGCACGAATTTCAGGCAAAATTTGCCGCCCCTCTTTCTCGGATATACATCATTGAAGGACTCTGGTGGCGCTTTTCTTATAGAGCTCTCCATCATGAACCGTGTACGCCTTTGAACGCCGGACAATGCAGCGGGCCTCATTCTGGTCCTTAGGAAGCTCTTTCCTGTTAAGGTAGGCCAGGAAGGGTTCGGTCCATGGGGCAATGACTGCCATGATGAGATGCACCGACGGTGTTATTTCGGTGGCTGAGGCCCCGACGACATTGGTGTTTCCAGGATCTGGGGTTATGTTTGGATCCGGACTAGTATTGTTGTTTTCCCCCTGCCACACCACGGATGGCTTAAAGAGCCTTTCCAGGAAAATATTAGGTGGGACGGGGTCGCGCTTAGCGCCGATACGAGCAAGAACATCCGCCGCTTGATTACTTTCTCGAGCCACATGATGGAACTTGAGCCTTTTGAACCGGGCCAACATTTTTATGACTGCATTATGGTATATCAGTGTTCTAGGAACGGGGGTCCCCAGACTTGCCTGCCTGCGGCCCATGACGTGGCTGGGCTGGCAGGTCTATATGGCCCATCTTTATCGATGAGGTATTCAAGACCCTTGCGAGGGGCCAAGCCTCGCGAGGTGCACGACGCAAGACCTCCTCAGGAGCGGCCTCGCCAGGCAGGCTCACGAGGGGCGGAGAGATCAAGGCAAGGAAAACCTCGTGAGGTCCTCGTGACGTGAGCCATGACGATCGAGACCATGCGGGCGCCAGCGCGCGTAGCGTCCTTGCTTCCTCTTTGGTGCCAAGGGGGCAAGCGCAGGCATGGAGTACCGAGGCATCAAGGAAAGGTTTCCATATCGGTGCAACAAGACCAAGACCAGCAGGATGGCAAGATGGAGGTCACCGTGGAGCCCAAGATGGCGTCACCACCAGAGCCTTTTGCAGGCGAAGACTACTTTTGTCAGGATAAGCTGTACTAGCTGTCCCCTTTCAAATTGGCCGTTGTTGGCTCCCTTCCCGCTCAATATTTGGGGAGAGGATCAGGGCCTATATAAGCAGAACTAGCCACCACAGTAGGGGGTGGGAGTTGACGATAAGAGAAAAGGAGAAGGACGAGTAAAGAGGAGAGGGAGAACTCATTCAGAGGATCTCACCCACACAAGTTAACCAAGCACAAGAACACCTCAACCTCAGGAGGCTGTTCTTCCCCTTGTACTGTTCATCATCAGCCCAAGAGGCAATCCACCACCACCACACTGGAGTAGGGTATTACACCACAATGGTGGCCTGAACCAGTATAAATCTTGTGTCTTTGTCTTGTGAGTTCGTCGAGTGCATCCGCGAGATCTTAGCGAGCTAGGGCGTGGATCGATAGGGAGAAAACCTTCACGCGCACCCCAATGTTCGAACCTCGAGGGTTTTGCTGGAACCCGTTGAAAGGATCAAGAAGAGGTGTTTAGAGGGGGGTGATTAGACACTAAGTGCCAAAAGTTGCAGTTTTTAATATTCTTAAGTTTAAGTGGAGTTTAAGCACAAGTTTAACAAACACAATACATATCAAGCAAGCAATCAATGAGTATATGAGCAGTGGAAAGTAAAGCATGCAACTTGCAAGAATGTAAAGAGAAGGGTTTGGAGTATTCAAACGCAATTGGAGACATGGATGTTTTTGTTGTGGTTCCGATAGGTGGTGCTATCGTACATCCACGTTGATGGAGACTTCAACCCACGGAGGGTAACGGTTGCGCGAGTCCACGGAGGGCTCCACCCACGAAGGGTCCACGAAGAAGCAACCTTGTCTATTCCATCACGGCCGTCGCCCACGAAGGACTTGCCTCACTAGCGGTAGATCCTCACGAAGTAGGCGATCTCCTTGCCCTTACAAACTCCTTGGTTCAACCCCACAATCTTGTTGGAGGCTCCCAAGTGACACCTAGCCAATCTAGGAGACACCACTCTCCAAGAAGTAACAAATGGTGTGTTGATGATGAACTCCTTGCTCTTGTGCTTCAAATGATAGTCTCCCCAACACTCAAGTCTCTCTCACAGGATTTGGATTTGGTGGAAAGAATATTTCAATGGAATCTTGATCTCTCCACGAATGAAGAGTGGGTGGAGGGGTATATATAGCCTCCACACAAAATCTAACCATTACACACAATTTGCCAAACTCGGTGGGACCGAATGATTAAACTCGGTCGGACCGATTCAGCAGACCTAGTGACCGTTAGGATTTTCGGTGGGACTGAGATGCAACTCGGTACGACCGATATGGTTAGGGTTAGGGCATAACGTAATCTCGGTGTGACCGATTACACAAACTCGGTGGGACCGATTTTGGTAATATGCTAACCAGAGAGTTGGTCAGGCAAACTCGGTGGGACCGATTACACAAACTCGGTGGGACCGATTTTGGTAATAAGCTAACCAGAGGGTTTGCATTGTAATCTCGGTAGTACCGATTGCTCAAACTCGGTTAGACCGATTTTGGTAATGGACATACACAGAGAGATTACAATCCCATCTCGGTGAGACCGAGATCCCTATCGGTGAAACCAATTTGCTAGGGTTTGTGGCAGTGGCTATGACATCTGAAACTCAGTGGCGCCGGATAGATAGAATCGGTGGGGCCGAGTTTGACTTTTGGTTTACGTCATATGTGGATGTCGGAAGGTAGTTGAGGGTTTTGGAGCATATCACTAAGCACTTTGAGCAAGCAAGCCATTAAGCAACACATCATCCCCTCTTGATAGTATTGGCTCTTCCTATAGACTCAATGTGATATTGGATCACTAAAATAGAAAATGTAGAGTCTTGATCTTGAAGCTTGAGCCAATCCTTTGTCCTTAGCATCTTGAAGGAGTTCCACATCCTCTAGTCCATGCCACTCCATTGTTGAACTTATCTGAAACATACTAGGTAAAATTGTTAGTACAACAAGAGATATGTTGACATTAATTACCAAAACCACCCAGGGAGCACTTGTGCTTTCAATCTCCCCCTTTTTGGTAATTGATGACAACATACATCAAAGCTTTAGATAAAGATATAGAGAATAGCAAGTAAAGCTTTGGAAAGACATGTAACATGCATAGGCTCCCCCTACATGTATGCAATCATGTGAATATTGAATATAGGAGCATGTGAATGCGTAAACATGACAGAGTAAGCAATGTGTTACATGTATCTTGGCTATATGCATGAGAGCAAATGATGTGAATGTGAGAAATGTACCTTCATGCTCATGAGGCCTTCTTGCAAACAGTATGTACATCGGCAAGAACTTCTCATTCACATGACTGTGATGCATATACTTACCTTGTGGTCTTGAGTTGGCTTAGGATGGGATGAACCTGTGCAAACAAGGTTAAATAACACAGATACACCTACTGACCAGAGCAAGCAAGAGAAAACACAAGAGAACCAAGACTGGGATGACATGTAGAGTGAGTACTAAGTACCACATTGGATATAGACATGTCCCCAAAGGTAAAGATATGCAATAAAATCAGAGATTTCCTTCCCTTAGATGTCTTGCTCCCCCTGAATCTACATGGGATATTGGGAGAAGATAGGGAACAGAAAATCAGAGCAATAAAAAAAGGAAACAACAGAGCTTGAGCTAAAGCAAGCAACCAAACATGTCTTTACCCTCTTAAAGACATGTGACATATCTCCTCTTGAACATCAAGCATCCGGGGTCTTTGATGATTTTACTTTGTCCTAGTTGAGAAACTCTCTCCCCCTTAGTATTCTCTCATTCTCCCCCTATAGGAAGGATTAAGCTTTGATGTGATCTCTCTCTCTCCCCCTTTGACATCAATTTCCAAGAAGGGCTCTTCTGGACATGTGATACAAATGGGTTGGTCCTTGAGTCACAGAGCAAAGCAGCATGTCTAATATGATGCTGGTAGAGGACAAGAATCATTGAGTGGAGCTGGAGCAAACAAAAATCAGGAATAAGTGGCAAGTTGGTTTTCCTGTGATGGAATCGGTGACTCCGAGTTGTGTGCTTCGGTTGCACCGAAAGATTTCAGTTGGGCCGAAGAGAACAAACCGGTGTGACCGAGTTCATCAGAGTGAAATCACTTGTCACCTCAGCTCACTAGACAAGTAAGATCTCACAAGGATATGCAAGGAATTTACTGAAAGATTTGCAATGAATTGGATGCAGAAAATGCAGAACAAAAAGGAAAGAAAAGAAACTAAAAGTTCTAGATGAAGTTTTTTTTGAAAGGGGAAACAAATATGCAAATTCAAAAGCATGGAGAAACACTAGAGAACTTCATCTAGAAATGGTCGATGACAAAGTCACCTATGTTAGAGTATATTGACTTAGGAGTCAAGTGAGAGCACTTGATCATAGGTCATACTCATCGTTTAAGCTCAAAATGGGGTTACCATTTTTCGTTTAAGCATCTTGATGTATTCACATCTTGTCGAGTTGCTTTGGCTCATGACTTGGAGTAAAGCTTCTCTAAGATGGAATAACATACCTTGGGTGGTGGTGTTGATCTTGATCATGTAGTTGAACTTGTGTGGGTTGCTCAAGGTTGATGTAGTTCATCAAGAGTTGGGAGCACCACTTGGAGTTTGAGTTCATCTACCTACATGGGTTAGCTTTGCAAGGAAGAGCACTTGTGTATCCAAAATGACAATCATGAGACTCAACATACAATTTGCCAAAGGATATGTTTGAATGGTTTCGTGCTTCCTTGTCTTCAACCACCATTGTGTAGAGACTTGGTGATGTAGAAATTGCTCAAGATGTGAGTGTATGGCAATCTCATAGATTTAGATTCATCCAAGTACCTACACGGGTTAGATACCATGCAAGGTACAAATATATCCAAGACATATGAATAGCATCATAAGAGAAATATCGAGGATTAGTCATAGGCTCATGCCCCGCATGTATCAAATGGAGTTCCTACTCCAAGTTTGAAGCATCAATGATGTTCAATTCACCTCTCAACCTGCAAAACACTTTCTCATCAAGTGGTTTAGTGAATATATCCGCCAATTGCTTATCGGTGTGAACATGCTTAAGGTTAATGTCCCCTTTTGCAACATGATCTCGAATGAAATGATGACGAACTTCAATATGCTTAGTTTGAGAATGTTGCACGGGATTGTGAGCAATATTAATAGCACTTTCATTGTCACATAGCAATGGAACATGTTTCACATATATCCCGTAATATTTAAGAGTTTGGGTCATCCAAAGTAGTTGAGCACAACATGAACCAGCGGCAATGTATTCCGCTTCGGCGGTGGATAAGGATACCGAGTTTTGTTTCTTGGAAGACCAAGACACAAGAGATCTACCAAGGAATTGACAAGTACCTGAAGTGGATTTTCTATCAACCTTGTCTCCGGCATAGTCCGAATCGGAGTAGCCAACAAGATCAAAAGAGGACCTCTTGGGATACCAAATGCCAAAATTTGGTGTATGGATTAGGTATCTCACTATCCTTTTCACAACCTTAAGATGACACTCTTTAGGAGCAGCTTGATATCGTGCACACATGCACACACTTAGCATAATATCGGGACGAGAGGCACATAGATATAACAATGAACCAATCATAGAGCGATAAACCTTTTGATCAACCGGTTCACCATCTTTGGTCAAATCAAGATGTCCACTAGTAGGCATGGGTGTAGTCATACCTTTGCATTCTTGCATATTGAACTTCTTGAATAAGTCCTTGGTGTACTTCGTTTGAGAGACAAAGGTGCCTTCCTTAGTTTGCTTGATTTGCAAACCGAGAAAGAATTTGAGTTCACTCATCATAAACATCTCAAACTTGTCCGACATTAGCTTTCCAAACTTCTCACTAAAATGAGGGTTAGTTGAACCAAATATGATATCATCAACATAAATTTGGCACACAAATAGTTCTCCATTAACCCTTTTAGTAAAAAGAGTAGAATCAATTTGACCAATTTCAAAGCCTTTTTCAATAAGGAACTTGGTCAAGCATTTATACCATGCTCTAGGAGCTTGTTTAAGACCATAAAGGGCTTTGTGAAGTTTGTAAACATGATTAGGTTTCTTAGGATTGACGAAGCCGGGAGGTTGCTTAACATAAACTTCTTCCTCAATTTTTCCATTTAGAAAAGCACTTTTAATGTCCATTTGGTACAAGGTGATATCATGGTGATTAGCATAAGCAAGTAAGATGCGAATGGACTCAAGTCTAGCAACGGGAGCATATGTCTCACCATAGTCCATACCTTCAACTTGTGTGTAGCCTTGGGCGACGAGACATGCTTTGTTGCAAACCACTTGTCCATCTTCATCTTGCTTGTTGCGAAACACCCATTTGGTACCAATGATGTTGTGGTTGTTGTCAGGCTTCTCGACCAATGTCCACACTTGATTTCTCTCAAAGTTGTGTAGCTCTTCATGCATAGCGTTTATCTAGTCCGGATCCTCCAATGCTTCTTCAACCTTCATAGGTTCAATGCTAGAGATGAATGAGTAATGTTCACAAAAGTTATCTAAAAGAGTTTTAGAGTGAGTGATTCTCCCAGTTTGGATATCATTGTAGATTTGCTCGACGGGATGATCCTTAGCAATTCTTGCTCGAACTCGTGAAAGCTTTTGCTTGGGTCGGGGTGGAACATCCTCTTCATCTTGTGCTTCTTCTTGGCCTTCTTCATTGTTGACGTTGTCGTTCTCTTATCGTGGTGGAGAAGGAGGTTGTTGATGTTCATCTTGGTGCACTTCCTCGTTTTCTTTATCTTGGCGTGTCCCACTTGTGGATGCTTCCGTATCAACTCTTGGTTCACCTTGTCGTGAGGTAGAAGCCTCCACTTGGACGGACGAGGTACTCTCCTTCACTTCCATTGGACGAATCTTGCCAATGGACAAGTCTTGAATTGTTTCCGAAGGGTATTTGTCTCCTACATCAATTGGCAATTGCTCTACTTGTGAGCCGTTAGATTCATCAAACTTCACATCTACCGTCTCTTCAACCTTTCGGGTGAAATTGCTGTAGACACGGTAAGTGTGAGAGTTTGAGCCATAACCAAGTAGAAAACCTTCATGAGATTTAGGAGCAAATTTAGAACAACGATGCTTATCAAGAATGTAGCACTTTGAGCCGAATACTCGAAAGTATCCAACTTGGGGTTTGTTACTGCTGAGGAGCTCGTATGCCGTCTTGCCGAGTAGCTTGTGAAGATACAAGCGATTTGTTGCATGACAAGCTGTCTCAACCGCTTCCGCCCAAAAGTGCTTTGGCGTTTTGTACTCATCAAGCATTGTTCTTGCCATCTCGATAAGAGTCTGGTTCTTCCTTTCAACAACTCCATTTTGTTGAGGAGTGTACGTAGCCGAGAACTCGTGTGAAATCCCTTCTTCGTCAAGAAAGGTGTCCACATTTGCGTTCTTGAACTCCGTTCCGTTGTTGCTCCGAACCTTCTTGATCTTCACGTCAAACTGATTTTGGGCCTTCTTAGCGAAGTTTTTGAAGATCTTTTGGACCTGCGATTTGTCATCAAGAAAATCATCAACTATGGCTAGACCAAATGAGTTACCACCGAGACTCTTGTAGGCATTTGGACCAAAGAGATCCATGTGAAGTAGCTCGAGTGGTCTTCTTGTGGTCATGATGTTCTTCGCGTGGTGACTTCCTCCAACTTGTTTCCCTGCTTGACAAGCACTACAAAGTCTATCCTTGTCAAATATGACATCTTTTATTCCAAGGATATGATCACCTTTAATAAGCTTATCAAGATTTCGCATACCAACATGACCTAGGCTTCTATGCCACAACCAGCCTTTAGAAGATTTGGTAATTAAGCAAGTTCTAGGTTGAGCCTTTTTAGTGAAATCAACAATGTAAAGATCTCCTCTACGTATACCGGTAAAGACCATTTTATGATTGTCTCTACGAAACACTTGGCAATCTACTTCAGTGAATAAGACATTGAAACCGAAATCCGCAAGTCTAGAAACTAAAAGTAAATTGTATCCAAGGGATTCAACGAGCATGACATTTTGTATGGAGCTATCATGTGAGATGGCCACCTTACCAAGGCCAACCACCTTACCCTTTGAATTATCACCAAAAGTGACATATTTTCGAGGGTCGTCGTTTTTAGCAAGCTCACGGAACATATCTTTATCTCCGGTCATATGATCAGTACATCCACTATCAAGGACCCATTCCTTTCCTCCAGCCATGTAGCCGCGAAGATTTTCCATAAAACCAAAATGCCTCATTGCATCATCAAGATCATAGTCACTATCATCATCTTCATCATAGTATCCATGTTCAACATCATCTTGTGATTGATCAATTCCTAGAGAGGGTAATTCATTAGATAAATGATCATCACAATGGTTACCTTTATGAATTCTAATATCTTCGGATATGATATCGCTAATGATTCCAACATTTCCTTTAGCACGCATGAGATTGGTAAGCTCAAATAGACAATCAGCAAAGCTAGGATCACTAGAGTTCATCTTACTCAAGGCAATAGACTTATGGAGAATTTCGTCTAAATTTTTCAAGGAATAATCTGGAAATCGTTCCTCAAGAAATCTCCACATGGTGTAGGCACACTTGAGAGTAGGCAAACATCTAATCATGTTTCTAGGCAAGCCTCTAATGATGAGCTCAACAGTTCTAAGATTGTGAATCATGTCAATATCTTCATCTAGGGTAGGGTGCAAAGGATCAACATGAGGTGCACAAGGGCTAGTAATGTACTTGTTCAAATGATATTCATTGAAAATCTCAATCACAATACTCTCCATCAAGAATATGCACTCTATGTCTAAGACTCCCCAAAGTAGACACATCCATCTTCCTCCAATGGTGTTTAAACTAAGGCAATGGAGACCAAAGCTCTGATACCAATTGAAAGGATCGAGAAGAGGTGTCTAGAGGGGGGGTGATTAGACACTAAGTGCCAAAAGTTGCAGTTTTTAATATTCTTAAGTTTAAGTGGAGTTTAAGCACAAGTTTAACAAACACAATACATATCAAGCAAGCATGCAATGAGTATATGAGCAGCGGAAAGTAAAGCATGCAACTTGCAAGAATGTAAAGAGAAGGGTTCGGAGTATTCAAACGCAATTGGAGACACGGATGTTTTTGTCGTGGTTCCGATAGGTGGTGCTATCGTACATCCACGTTGATGGAGACTTCAACCCACGAAGGGTAACGGTTGCGCGAGTCCACGAAGGGTCCATGAAGAAGCAACCTTGTCTATTCCATCATGGCCGTCGCCCACGAAGGACTTGCCTCACTAGCGGTAGATCTTCACGAAGTAGGCGATCTCCTTGCCCTTACAAACTCCTTGGTTCAACTCCACAATCTTGTTGGAGGCTCCCAATTGACACCTAGCCAATCTAGGAGACACCACTCTCCAAGAAGTAACAAATGGTGTGTTGATGATGAACTCCTTGCTCTTGTGCTTCAAATGATAGTCTCCCCAACACTCAACTCTCTCTCACATGATTTGGATTTGGTGGAAAGAATATTTGAGTGGAAAGCAACTTGGGGAAGGCTAGAGATCAAGATTCATATGGTTGGAATGGAATATCTTGACCTCAACACAAGTGTAGGTGGTTCATTCTCAAAAAATGTGTATTGGAAGTGTCGGTATGTTCTGATGGCTTTCTCCACGAATGAAGAGTGGGTGCAGGGGTATATATAGCCTCCACACAAAATCTAACTGTTACACACAATTTGCCAAACTCGGTGGGACCGAATGATTAAACTCGGTCGGACCGATTCAGCAGACCTAGTGACCGTTAGGATTTTCGGTGGGACTGAGATGCAACTCGGTAGGACCGATATGGTTAGGGTTAGGGCATAACGTAATCTCGGTGTGACCAATTACACAAACTCAGTGGGACCGATTTTGGTAATAAGCTAACTAGAGAGTTGGTCAGGCAAACTCGGTGGGACCGATTTTGGTAATAAGCTAACCAGAGGGTTTGCATTGTAATCTCGGTAGTACCGATTGCTCAAACTCGGTGAGACCGATTTTGGTAATGGACATACACAAAGACACAATCCCATCTCGGTGAGACCGAGATCCCTAGCGGTGAAACTGATTTGCTGGGGTTTGTGGCAGTGGCTATGACATCTGAAACTCGGTGGCGCCGGATAGATAGAATCGGTGGGGCCGAGTTTGACTGTTGGTTTAGGTCATATGTGGATGTGGGAAGGTAGTTGAGGGTTTTGGAGCATATCACTAAGCACTTTGAGCAAGCAAGCCATTAAGAAATACCTCATCCCCTCTTGATAGTATTGGCTTTTCCTATAGACCCAATGTGATCTTGGATCACTAAAATAGAAAATGTAAAGTCTTGATCTTGAAGCTTGAGCCAATCCTTTGTCCTTAGCATCTTGAAGGGGTTCCACATCCTCTAGTCCATGCCACTCCATTGTTGAACTTATCTGAAACATACTAGGTAAAAGTGTTAGTCCAACAAGAGATATGTTGACATTAATTACCAAAACCACCCAGGGGGCACTTGTGCTTTCACCCGTGATCCAACATTTGGCGCGTCGGGTAGGGGTGCGCCGAAGCTTCCTTCCGCCGCTCCGCGCCCCGTTGCTCCGTCGTCTCCATGGCAGACGCGTGCCACGCTCGTGCTGAGCGCCGGTCTGCCCTCGCCGCCCGCGTCGCACAGACGGCTCCCATCGGCGGGCCACCTCGTCGTTCCCCGTCGCCTGTCTCCAATGCCGCCACCGGCCCGGCGGGGAACGAGCGGCAAGCATCCTCGCTGCACCCCTCGGTGCGGCAGGACGGCTGCACCGCCACCCGTCGCTCACCTCGGTCGGTTCCTCTTCCCATGCACGTCGCCCTCCCATGGACACACGGGCCGCGCTCTTCATGGCGCACTAGCTCCTGCGCTACCGACCGGTCGACGACCTCTACGAGGAATGGCTCGACCGCATTGCCGAGCTTGTGCGCCCCGGAGGGGGCTCCCCTGCACCGTCCCTCTCTCCGCCTCGCCCTACGCCAGCTACGGGCGACATGGCTCACGGAGCGCCTCCACCACCTCTGCCCCAAGACGGCGCCTTGGCGCTAAGGCGCGCGGCTCCACGATGCGACCCGTCGCGTCCCGCGCCCGCGCGTGAAGAAAGAAGTTGTCAAGAAGTCCCTCGACCGCAAGAAAATACACCGCCGCTCCTCGCGCCAGGACCGGCTGCTGCGGCAAGACCGCGCGCCACCTGTAGCGGCAGGGCGCGGACCCCATTAAGACCAAGATCCACCCCCAAGGCGGGCCCCGGTGACCACAGCCGGCTGCCACGCTTTCACCCCCGAGCTGCGTAGCATCGCCTGGCCGGGCAAGTTCAAGCCGGATCTGCCTCCTCGCTACGACAGCACCCCCGGCCCCGTGGAGTTCTTGCAGATCTACGAGCTGAGCATTGAAGCGGTTAATGGCGACGAGAAAGTCATGGCGAACTAGTTTCCCATGGCTCTCAAGGGAGGCGCCCGCTCTTGGCTCCTGAACCTGCCACCGGGCTCGATATCCTCCTGGGACGAGATGCGCAACTGCTTCGTCGCCAACTTCCAGGACACTCGTGACCGCCCGCTGGCTGCGGGTGACCTGCGCCGCGTCAGGCAGCAACCAGGAGAGACCCTCCAGAAGTACATCCAGCGCTTCAACAACGTCCGCCTCAAGATCCCTAAGGTGACGGACGAGACCATCATCTCTGCAATCTCGGATGGCGTCCGTGACGTCAAGATGAAGGAAGAGCTCCCTATCCATGAGGAGTTGTGCACGTCCCTGGAGTTGTTCAACCTAGCGACCAAGTGCGCAAGAGCTGAGGAGGGGTGCCTCTCCCTCCTCAAGCTCCCAGCCGCAGACCCGGAGGAAAAGAAAGCCAAGGCCAAGGACGTGAAGCACAAGGGAGCAGCCGTGCTGGCAGCGGAACCAGACACCAAGCGTGGCAGAGTCCAACCAGAGTCATCTAAGAGCAGCCGTCCGTTCTGCGCCTTCCACAACCTGAATACCCAAAACACCAGTGACTGTCAAGAGCTCAGAGCCATTTGCGAAGGACGCTTCGGTCGATGCCCCGAGCACGGTGACCGGGGCTGCGGCCGAGGAGGAGGACGTGGTGATGGACACTGGGACGACCATGGCCCGCGCCAGGAGTGGCGCGACCGGCCTCGTGAGGACCGCTGGCAGGATCAGCCTCATGAGGGCGCCTGGAGGGATCAGCCTTGTGAGGATCATCCTCAAGGCAACGCCGGACTCCCTCCGCTGCCGTCACCACCAAGAAGAAATAACGAACACCATCAAGACGAGGGGGCTGGGGGCTTCCAGGAACCGCGTGCTATCGCCTGCATCTTGGGCGGAGCCCAGGCCCCAACCTCCCAGCGTATCTTCAAGCAGTTTGCTCATGAAGTGAATGCAGTCCTCCCCAAGCTCGAAGCCACACACCCGCTTAGGTGGTCCAAGTGCCCCATCACGTTCAACTCGGCGGATCAGCTCAAGTGCGCAGCTACCGCTGGCGCCCTCTCAATGCTTTGCTCCCTAGTCATCAGCAATGTGCAAGTTACCAAGACCCTCATCGACAGCGGCGCAGGGCTCAACGTCCTGTCCGTCGACACGTTCGACAACCTCCAAGTGCCATATGACCAGCTTCAGCCTACCAAGCCTTTCTCAGGAGTGATCGATGGTTCCACCACACCGATAGGGCAGGTCCGCCTCCCTGTCACCTTCGGGGAACGCAAGAACTACCGCACCGAGCTCATCGACTTCGACGTCGCGCACATCCGTCTCCCGTACAATGCCATCCTCGGGTATCCGACCCTGGCCAAGTTCATGGCGATGACCCATCACGGCTACAATGTCCTCAAGATGCCGGGAAGCAGCGGGATCATCATGGTCCCATGTGAAGAAAGAGATGTGGTGTGCTTCCTCGAGCGCACCTTCCAAGCTGCAGCAATCGACGACCCCGACAGCAATGGCGAGGGCCCTCCTGAGGTCATCCCCAAGAAGAAGAAGGAGCTACGCCGTGCAGGACCTCAGGAGGGTGACGTCACAGCCGGAGTTTTGTCAAGATTGGCGCCTGCTCCCGGGGTGCCTCCCTCCAACACATAGGAAGGCGCGCCCGGCGCCCTTCTCGGGCAGAGCTCAGGGGCTTTCTTCTGGAAGGCCTCAGACCTTGCCAACATCATGAGGGAGGCTCTTGTGCACCCCTTGGAGGCGTGCTTCACGGCACGTTTCCCTCAGGAGGGCACAGGGAAAGGATCGCCCACCGTTCAGGAGTTCATCACCAAGACCACCCAGGAATTGCAAGACGCAAGGGCCATGCGCGGCGACCGCCACTCACGAGGTGCAGCTTCCCATCCAGTCGAGGATGGCGGGCTGCGCATCAGCATCGACATTCCAGGCCTCAACAGGGCCGCTTCTCAGGAGCTTTTTTGGCCTTCGCGCGTGGGACACTGCAAGGGCCCACCGCACAGCTACATTCGCATGCCCTTCAGCCTGCCAAGCGTGTCGTCCGCCTACCAGCGCAACTTGCGGCGCATCCTAGCAGCTCAGGAGGCCAGGCACCACGCCGTCCTGATGGAGATGGAGACGGTCCTCAAGGAACTACCGGAGCCCCAGAGCCTCCTGAGGCTCAGGGCCCCGGTGGCTCGTGAGGAGCAACCCCTTCACTGCGCACCTTCAGCTGCCCCAACTCTCCTTCGACAACATAACTAGGTGACATTTTCCAAGTTCATTTAGCTGGGAGCGCCCCTCGGGCTGCATCATTCCCAGGCCACGTGGGTCCGTCCCTGTGGCATATATCCCTTTTTATGTCTTTAGCTTACCTTGTCGGGAGTGCCCCTCGGGCTGCATCATCCCCAAGCTGCTCGGGCCTGACCCGGTGGCACGAATCTCCCATGCACTTACTTAAGCCTGCTACTCTCATGTTTAATCTACCTATGATTGCTACATGCTCAATCGTCGCCTCCCATGGGGCCTCCTCATGCCGGCACGACGCTGGTGCACGGGTCTGTCCCTGCCACGTCGAAAAACCTGAGCGGTCGAGCTCTGGCTCGCGGCACGCCCCGCACACGTCACCTCACCGGGCCCTCAGTGCCTTCACCCCCTTGCGGAGCAACCAGCGGCAGGCTGGTAACCATAACGGCAGATCGTATTCTTCCTTGTGCTGGCTCGCAGGAATCTGATAATCCCCAAGTGCAAGGAATCATCGTAGCAATTTCCAAAGGTGGAAGTGATAAGTATGGAGTGTCGAACCCACAAGGAGCTAAAGGTAAGATATTCTCTCAAGCCCTATCTGCCACTGATACGACTCTACGTACACCGAACGTTTGCTTCCAACAAGCAACGAGAAATAAAACTAGGTTGTGGGTATGAAGAGGATAACTTTGTATGATATCGGAGAGCTAAAATATAAAAGTAGGTGCTGTTATCATGAAGTTAGAATATATTACTAAATATTATAAATGGTGAGTGTGGAATAATGGTGGATCGGTGTGCGGGATTGTCCTAGGCAATCGTTTACAAGACCGGTAATCACTATTGCAGTTTCATATGAGGGAGAGGCATAAGCTAACATACTTTCTCTACTTGGATCATATGCACTTATGATTGGAACTCTAGCAAGCATCCGCAACTACTAAAGATCATTAAGGTAAAACCCAACCATAGCATTAAAGCATCAAGTCCTCTTTATTCCCATACGCAACAACCCCCTTACTCGGCTTTCTGTTTCAGTCACTCACCAACCCACTATAAGCGAATCATGAACGTATTGCAACACCCTATAGTAGGAACCCCTCACGCTTGCGCGACACGGAGGGCACCATAGGACAGCATCAAAGTAAAACATACAACTCATACCAAACTAGATCATCAATCAACCCAAAGACAAAAGATATCTACTCAAAACATCATAGGCTGGCAACACATCCTTGGATCATAATATGTGGCATAAAGCACCATGTTCAAGTAGGGATTACAGCAAGGTGCGGGAGAGTGGACCGCATAAAAGAGATGAGGGTGATGATGATGATGGTGATGTTGATGAAGACGATCACCGCGGCGATGATTCCCCTCCCGATGGCACTCCGGTGCCACCGAGAGAGAGGAGGAGAGGTTCTCCCCCTTGTGCTTCCTCCATGGCCTCCCCCTAGATGGGGAGAGGTTCTCCCTCTGGTCCTTGGCCTTCATGGTGATGATGGCCCCTGCGGGATCCTCCTCCATGCCCTCCGGTGATGACGGCCCCCTCTGACAGGGTGCCAGAGAGGGCCTAGATTGGTTTTCGGTGGCTATAGAGGCTTCTGGCAGCGGAACTCCCGATCTAGGTTAATTTTCCGAGGTTTCTGTATTTATAGGATTTTTTGGTGTCGGTCTCACATCAAGGAGGTGCTCGAGGCGTCCACGAGGCAGGACCACACGCCTGGGGGGGTGGGCGCGCCCCCACCCTCGTGGACGCTCCGAGACTCTCCTGGACCAACTCTTTTACTCCGAGGTCTTCTTCTGGTCAATAAAAAATCATCAAAAATTGGCACGTCAATTGGACTCCGTTTGATATTCCTTTTTTGTAAAACTCAAAAACAAGGGAAAAACAGAAACTGGCACTAGGCACTAGGTTAATAGGTTAGTCCCAAAAATCATATAAAATAACATATAAATGCATATAAAACATCCAAGGTTGATAATATAATAGCATGAATACTTCATAAATTATAGTTACGTTGGATACGTATCAGCATCCCCAAGCTTAATTCCTGCTCGTCCTCGAGTAGGTAAATGATAAAAGAAATAATTTATGAAGTGTGAATGCTAGCAAGTGCATAAGTTTCATCAATGATAGTTTCAATCACTTTTTATAACATCATTATATATCATAACAGAAGCTCATCTTCATAAAACTTCTCATGATCAAGTAACAAGCTATTCACATGTTAAAGTATAGATCATAAACTTTCTTGAAACTAACAAACTGTATTCTCAGTCATCAAACAATTGCAATTCATCTTATTTTCAGGAAGGGTCCAGGTCAGAGCTTTGGTTTAGCAAACTCCACATACTAAACTATCATTTAATCTTTCACAATTGCTAACACTCACGTGATATTTATGGGTTCAAAGTTTTAATCAGACACAAAGAAAGATAGGGGCTTATAGATTCGCCTCCCAACCTTTTACCTCAAGGGTAATGTCAACAATAATAGTTCATGATAACTTACATCCAATGTGCTTGCCAAATGATAAAATGTAAAAAGGAAAGGTGAAGATCACCATGACTCTTGCATAAGGTAGAAGATAAAAGTAAAAGATAGGCCATTCGCAGAGGGAAGTAGAGGTTGTCATGCACTTTTATGGTTGGATGCACAAAATCTTAATGCAAAAGAATGTCACTTTATATTGCCACTTGTGATATGGACCTTTATTATGTAGTCCGTCGCTTTTATTTCTTCCACATCACAAGATCGTATAAAGCTTATTTTCTCCACATTAATAGATCATACATATTTAGAGGGCAATTTTTATTGCATGCACCGATGACAACTTACTTGAAAGATCTTACTCAATCCATAGGTAGGTATGGTGGACTCTCATGGAAAAACTGGTTTAAGGAATGTTTGCAAGCACAAGTAGTATCTCTAGTTGGCGCAAAGAATTTGGCTAGCATGAGGGGGAAAAGCAAGCTCAACATGTTGGATGATCCAAGACAATATACTTTATTTCGGATATAGGAAAACATAACCCATTACGTTGTCTTCCTTGTCCAACATCAACCTTTTAGCATGTCATATTTTTAATGAGTGCTCACAATTACAAAGTATGTCCAAGATAGTATATTTATATGCGAAATCTCTCTTCCTTGAATATTCTTTCATGAATTGTTCAAGTGACCAATTCTACGTCTGATAACTTTCAATAAGTTTACTAACTATACTTATTATATGTGAAGTCATTACTCCCCATGGTATAAGCATATGAAACATATATAAATTGAGATTTATGATATTCAATTCATTCAACAATTTACTCATAGGATATATGTGAAGCACATGAGTAATGACAAACTACTCCAAAAAGATATGAGTGAAGGACACTGAGTAGTCAAATAATTAGCTAGCCATGGGAGGATTCTTTTTCATTTATTTCAGATCCAATGATTTTATTCAAACAGCAAGTAAAATTGAAAATACTCTCCAAGCAAAATACATATCATGTGACGAATAAAAATATAGCTCCGAGTAAGGTATACCGATAGTTTTGAAGACGAAAGAGGGGATGCCTTCCGGGGCATCCCCAAGCTTAGGCGCTTGAGTCTTCCTTGAATATTACCTTGGGGTGCCTTGGGAATCCCCAAGCTTAGGGTCTTTCCACTCCTTATTCTCCTCATATCAATATCTCACCCAAAGCTTGAAAACTTCAATCACACAAAACTTAACGGAACTTCATGAGATAGGTTAGTATGATAAAGAGTAAACCATTCATCTTGGTACTGTCAAAGACAAAGATCGTAATTGTTCTCACACAATTCCTACTGTACCATATCATTTATATAATTTACATTCAGGAATATAAGTCATAGAAACTAGAAAAGAAGCAAACTATGCAATGAAAACAGAATCTGTCAGAAACAGAACAGTCTGTAATGATCTGAACACTAACCATACTTCTGCTACTCAAAAAATTATGAAATAAATTGGTGGACGTGAGGAATTTTTCTATTAATCTTCTGAAAAAAGAATCAGCACCGAATCACTCTTCTGTAAAAAAATGGCAGATAATCTCGTGAGCGCAAAGTTTCTGTTTTTTACAGCAAGATCACATTAACTTTCACCCAAGTCTTCCCAAAGGTCTTACTTGGCAATTTATTGAAACAAAAGCTATAAAACATGGTTACTAAAGTATCTTAATCATGTAAACACACAAAAACAGTAAGGGTAAATATTGGGTTGTCTCCCAACAAGCGCTTTTCTTTAATGCCTTTTAGCTAGGCATGATGATTTGAATGATGCTCACATGAAAGATAACACTTGAACATAAAGAGAGCATCATGAAGAATATGACTAGCACATTTAAACCTAACCCACTTCCTATGCCTAGGGATTTTGTGAGCACACAATTTATGGGAACAATAATCAACTAGCATAGGAAGGAAAAACAAGTATAACTTCAAAACTTTAAGCACATAGAGAGAAAAACTTGATATTATTGCACTCCTACAAGCATGTATTCCTACCTCATAATAATTTTCAGTAGCATCATTAATGATTTCAACAATATAACCATCACATAAAGCATTCTTTTCATGATCTACAAGCATAGAAATTTTTCTACTCTCCACATAAGCAAAATTCTTCTCATTCGGAATAGCGGGATCACTAGTTCCTAGAGTTGACACTCTTCCAAACCCGCTTTAGATGATAGTATTATTCATACTCCAAAATATATAAGTTAAGTTCATGGAGCTTTCTACAATTAATATAAACTAACCAATGTCCAAGCTCAAAATGTATAAGTGAAGCACACGAAGCATTCTATAAAACCATACTCAAAAGATTTAAGTGAAGCACAAAGAGCAATTATATAAGATCATACTTAAAAGATATAAGTGAAGCACATGAAGAATTCTATAAATCAATGAAGGGCTATCTCATACTAGCATGGTTCATAAAGGAAGAACAAAAAAACAAAGGACACAAATCATGTGAATGAAACAAAAACCGAGGTATACCGATAATTGTTGAAGAAGAAAGATGGGATGCCAACCAGGGCATACCCAAGCTTAGATGCTTGAGTATCCTTAGAATATTTACTTGGGGTGCCTTGGGCATCCCCAAACTTGAGCTCTTGCCTCTCTTTATTATTCTCACACGGGTAACTCCTCGTTCTTCGAACACTTCATCCACAAAGAACTTAACAAAAACTTTGTGAGATCCGTTAGTATAATAAGGCAAATCACTACCTTTAGGTACTGTTGCAAACTCATTACAATTTCATATTAGAACTATATCTACTGTATTCCAACTTCACCATGGTTCATACGCCCTGATACTACCCATAGATTCATCAAAATAAGCAAACAACACACGAAAAACAGAATCTGTCTAAAACAGGACAGTCTGTAGTAATATGAAGGTTAAGTAAACTTCTGTATCTCCAAAAATTATGAAATAAATTTGAAAATTTGAAAAACTTATACAGAAGTAATGTTCAAAAAGTTTCAGACCCATTTGACTTTCCAGTAGAAAATGTAAAATTATGCGCTACAGCCAAAGTTTCTGTTTTTGTTCTGCACATAGTAAACAAGCAATCTAATCATCCTAAAACCAAAGCTTGGCACATTATTTTTATAATACAATGGATATATATAAGGGGATAATTATTTACAGAGAAACTTCCATGAAAATTCTACATTGTTTCCGTGAGCATGAACACGAGTGCTCAAGGTCGACCCTCACTTCTTCAATGCATAACTTTCCAATCACTTCTCTTTTTGAAAAACTTTTTAGGTATGAGAGGCAAGTAATTTTTTTGTATTTTCATTCTTTTAAAAAAATTGTATGTTTCACCCACAACTAAACAGAAACAAAAAAGGAAAAACAAAATCTACTTAGTGAAGAAAGCAAACAAGCACACACGAGAATATCAACCCCACGCTATTGCTCCCCGGCAACGGCGCCAGAAAAGAGCTTGATAATCCCAAAGTGCAAGGAATCATCGTAGCAATTTCCAAAGGTGGAAGTGATAAGTATGGAGTGTTGAACCCACAATGAGCTAGAGGTAAGATCAATATTCTCTCAAGCCCTATCTTCCACTAATACGACTCTACGTAGACCGAACGTTTGCTTCCAACTAGCAACGAGAAATAAAACTAGGTTGTGGGTATGAAGAGGATAACTTTGTATGATATCGGAGAGCTAAAATATAAAAGTAGGTGCTGTTATCATGAAGTTAGAATATATTACTAAATAGTATAAATAGCGAGTGTAGAATAATGGTGGATCGGTGTGTGGAATTGTCCTAAGCAATCGTTAACAAGACCGGTAATCACTATTGCAGTTTCATATGAGGGAGAGGAATAAGCTAACATACTTTCTCTACTTGGATCATATGCACTTATGATTGGAACTCTAGAAAGCATCCGCAACTACTAAATATCATTAAGGTAAAACCCAACCATAGCATTAAAGCATCAAGTCCTCTTTATTCCCATGCGCAACAACCCCCTTACTCGGGTTTCTGTTTCAGTCACTCACCAACCCACTATAAGCGAATCATCAACGTATTGCAACACCCTATAGTAGGAACCCCTCATGCTTGCGCGACACGGAGGGCACCATAGGACAACATCAAAGTAAAACATACAACTCATACCAATCTAGATCATCAATCAACCCAAAGACAAAAGATATCTACTCAAAACATCATAGGATGGCAACACATCATTGGATCATAATATGTGGCATAAAGCACCATGTTCAAGTAGGGATTACAGCGGGGTGCGGGAGAGTGGACCGCGTAAAAGATATGAGGGTGATGATGATGATGGTGATGTTGATGAAGACGATCACCACGGCGATGATTCCCCTCCCGATGGCACTCCGGTGCCACCGAGAGAGAGGAGGAGAGGTTCTCCCTCTTGTGCTTCCTCCTCCATGGCCTCCCCCCTAGATGGGGAGAGGTTCTCCCTCTGGTCCTTGGCCTTCATGGTGATGATGCCCCCTCCGGGATCCTCCTCCATGCCCTCCGGTGATGACGGCCCCCTCCGGCAGGGTGCCAGAGAGGGCCTAGATTGGTTTTCGGTGGCTACCGAGGCTTCTGGCGGCGGAACTCTCGATCTAGGTTAATTTTCCGAGGTTTCTGTATTTATAGGAATTTTTGGCGTTGGTCTCATGTCAAGGAGGTGCCCGAGGTGTCCACGAGGCAGGACCACACACCTGGGGAGGGTGGGCGTGCCCCCCACCCTCGTGGACGTCCCGAGACTCTCTTGGCCCAACTCTTTTACTCCGGGGTCTTCTTTTGGTCCATAAAAAATCATCAAAAATTGGCACGTCAATTGGACTCCATTTGATATTCCTTTTGAGTAAAACTCAAAAACAAGGAAAAAACAGAAACTGGCACTGGGCACTAGGTTAATAGGTTAGTCCCAAAAATCATATAAAATAGCATATAAATGCTTATAAAACATCCAAGGTTGATAGTATAATAGCATGAATACTTCATAAATTATAGATACGTTGGAGACGTATCAGAATCTCACGAGGATAGCACCAGGTAGCACCGCGAGCTCCCACCTCTTCCAAGTAATCCGCTTGCACGTTAAAAGGGGGCCTCCTGAGCATCGCGACTCGGGAGCTCTTTTTTTACTGGCTCTCCACCCCTCACCCCCTGGCCTTGACCACGGCACACGACCTGGCATACCAGCGGCGGTTGAGCTCGCTCGAGGGCCGGGACATGAGGACGTAGAGCACAAAGGAGAGCATAGGAAGGGGGAAGGCTCGTATGGGCCTGACCTAGCTACGCTGCGGATGTTCGCGCACAGGTCTGGCGCATCATGAAGAATCGACCCCGGACCGCCAAGATAAGTCACGAGCTCAGATCAACTAATCATTGGAACCTAGGAGACATGCTCGCCGCAGCCCTGTTGCGGCAACGTCGCCTCCCTTTCTTATCTTATCACGGCTGCTTGAGCGCTAAAGGGGACCCCCTAAGCATCACGCCTCATGAGCTCTTACTGGACCTCGGGCCGCTCACCTCCTGGCCTTGACCACAACACGCGACCTGGCATACCAGCGACGGCTGAAGCTTGCCTGGGGACCGGGACCTATCAGCGTAGAGCAACAAGCTGTCGCGAGGTTGGAAATGGAAGACCGAGCCTAAATAGGACTTGCACTCACAAGGCTTCCATAATTGGGATAAAATCAACAAAAGACATTGCAGACTCTTTACACGCCCCCACGGGGTACTTCTTGATTCCTCGCAGGGAACAAAGGACGAGAACCCAGGAGAATCCTATCTACACACCCCCACGGTCGACGCCACCATCAACAGTGGGCCGCGGGAGGCCGGTGCCAACCCATTGTCACATCCCTAGTTCTCGTATGCACTAGGCTAGCCCTTCATGTGTGCATCATGTTTACATCTCCTAGAAAGTCGAAATAGGGATGACAGAAACCCCCAGCACCACTTAAACCAACTAGGGTTTACTAAAATTCTTTCAATGAACCTGAAATGCCCTTCTAAAATGTTCATCATCTTTGCCTTGGCCTAGAACCTCTGACAAAAATGGTGCACAATTTTCTAGGACAGCATAAGGTGAGTGGATTAAATCATACTCTATTTGCATTTGGGCATTTAAATACTATAAAATATTTTAAATGTCCAAATAATCATAAACTAAAATGTTTACTGTTGGAAATATTCCAAACAGTGGGCATGAGAAGTTTCATGATTTTTGATATTGTTTTGGTATTTTTAATAAAGCCATAAAGCTAAAAGAATAATAGAAAACAGAACAGAAACTATGAAAAGACAGAAACCTCACATGGGCCTTACCTGGCAGAAGAGGCCCAGCCCACCAGGGGCTGAGTGGTCTTCTTCCTCCTGCCAGGAGGACAGACAGGTGCGTGGCGTGCGCGCCAACGACGCCGTGCCACCTCCTCCTTCAACCGCGCAGCCCCGACCCCTCCAGACGTGCCACGGAGATGCCCAGCTTCCCCTCTTCCATTTCCCCCTCTCTCTGGTCGCCTCCCCCTTCTCTGTCCCTCGTGCGCGCAACCACCGAGCGCCTTGCAGCGTGCCGATGAGCTCCACCGTGGCCACCGGCCACCCCACACCTCGCCGACATGCCAAGAAGCTCCGCCTCGTCCCCCTCTTCCTCCTCACCGAGCCACATGGTGCTTGAAGCCCCTGGACGTCGCCAGCACCGCCGATCCCCTCGTCAGTCGACGTGGATCCTCATTGTCGATTCGGGAACTACAGAGCATCCCCGACCTCTCCCTCGCGCTCATTGGCCTCGCTGTGAGCCTCCGCACCGAACCTCTCTCTCCACGATGCCGGTTTCTTCCTCTAACCACGAGCTCCATCGAGCCCGAGAGTTCCTCGCCGCCAGCCATGACGCCGTAGTGGTTAGAGCCCACCCGCATCGCATATGAGCGCGTCATCACAACCAGGGCATCTGCAAGAGCCCATAGCCACCACCAGCTCCTCCCCACATGCCCCCTAGCTCCAACCCAAGCTCACCCGAACTCCGGTCGCCGCCGCGAGCTCACTTCCGACGAGCTCGGTCCACCCCAGCTGCTCCCGCTTACCCCGTTATGTGTGCGCAATCGCCAGCTCCTAGTAGAGCCTCTCTGCCACCCTTTTGGATGCCCATGGGCGATTTCTGAGCCGCGCCGCTGTCTCAGGCCTCGCCGGTGTCGAGTCGCCTGTGGGTTTGACCCTGCTGACCGGGGTTTGACCCCAGTTTGACCACCTTGGTTAACTAACGTGTGGGCCATGCCCCTGTTTAGCTTAGGTGTTAGATAAGTTAGCGCTAATTAACCTAGTTAGTTGGTTGACTCACCGACAAGTGAGCCCAGGCCCTAATTAACCTAGGTTAGTGCTAACCTAACACTAACTAACTCTGTTAGTTAGTTGTTACACCGACATGTGGGTCCCAGCCGTCAGGTTTGACCTGGGCTGGTGCCTTTGACCTGTTGACGTCACCCCGGCGTCATGCTGGCACAGTAATACATTTTCTGGATTTATTAATAATCAGGAAATTCTAGAAAATGTCCAAAACTTCAAAAATTCATAGAAATTAATCTATAGCTCCAAATGAAATAAATTATATATGAAAATAATCAAAAAAATGCAATCTATCCATTTATGCTACTTTCATGCATGTTCAGCCAACTTATACCCACTGTATAAGTGAAAACATGATAATGACATTTTAAATGCTAAATATGGAGTTTGCATATGAACCCTTGGTTCATATGGACTTCATTTAAATGGTTTCTAATTGCATTAGCCCAAACACCAGCATGTCGCCATGTCATGATCATGCATCATATTGTTGCATTGCATTGATTGTGTTCCTTCTTTGTTGCAGGTATTTGTCCCCTCTCAGTAGACGTGGTTTTTACGATGTGATCAATGACACCGATGAAGAGCTATATCATCTTCAGAACTGCCAGGCAAGCAAAACCCCTTTATTCATTTCGATACAATCCCACTCCCTCACTCCTGCTCTCTTTTACTGCATTAGGACAACATCGATTCCTCTGCATGACATGTCATTGCCACAGTAAATAGATGAAACCCACTAGGATGAGTAGGAGTTGTTTGAGCCCTGATGTGCCTACTCATTCATGCTTGTTTGTCATGCCTGCTACTGCTTAGAGTTGAGTCAGGTCTGATTTGAATTGGAATGGTGATGAACATGTCCTACTATGTGTGAGCTAAGTGTGTGAACACGATTTGGTAAAGGTAGCGGTGAGAGGCCATGTAGGAGCACATGGTGGGTTGTCTCATTGAAACCGTCCTCGGGAACTGAGTTTTGTGTTTGTGATCCATGAACTGCTACTACCACACATTGGCATCCTTAATTGGCTCTCTCAACTTATTAATCGCCTTGATCTCTGTCCAGGAGTTGCATCTAGTTTCTGATGTTTGTAGGATATGTGTTGGAGGCCGTGCATAGCACTGACCCTAGGGGTGTGCTATGATGCGGTAGATACACCGTGGCCCAGTGTACCGGGCACCCGTTTGGTGTCTCGGGAACCCTGCACACATCGTTTGGGGCTGTGAGCTAAACCCCGGCCGGATCTCCTCACGGATGGAACCCGAATAGGCGATAAACCTGGACTAGAGACTTGTGTGGTTAGTCAGGTCATGGCCGACTCCCTCGCCAGGCTTCTGCTTCAAGGTTGCCAAGATACACGACGTGTACATGGTGGTAAGTGGCGAGAGTGTGTGTGAAGAAGTACACCCCTGCAGGGTTATAAATGATCTATTCAAATAGCCATGTCCGCGGTAAAGGACTTCTGGGTTGCCTGTACAATTCATAGACAAGTGAAAGTGGATACTCTAAAATGCACAAGATAAGCGTGAGTGCTATGGATGGCGTTCTCGTAGGGAGACGGGAGCGGATCCATAGCAGTGTATTGATATGGTGAATATGTGGACTCGTGTGAGCCACCTCAAAGAGTTGCCTGCAGTCGTAGTATAGGATAGCCATTGAGTCAAGGCTGGCTTGCTGCGGTTAAACTCCACCACCCCCTTTGTTTATAATGATGCATATGTATTTAGTTCTGATGTAAGTCTTGCTGGGTACATTTGTACTCACGTTTGCTTATTTTATGTTTTGCAAAGAGACTTCAGTCTCGCTAGTAGTTCCGCTTGGACTTCGACATTTAGCTTGTTACCTCAGCTACGATCTTATACCCTTTGGAGGGTCTTGTAGATAGTCACGCTTCTCAGCCTTTTCTTTTGTAGTTGTCTGTACTCAGACAAGTTAAGCTTCCGCTTGTGCTTATTGCTTGTATGACTTGAATGCTGGGTCATGAGACCCATGTTTGTAATATATGACTCTTCGGAGTCTTAGGAATAAATACTTTGAGTCATAGAGTTTTGTTGTGATGCCATGTTGCATTTACACATATCGAGCATATTGTGTGTATGATTGAAATGCTTGGTATGTGTGGGATCCGACAACCTAGTTGTCTATCCTTGGTAGCCTCTCTTATGGGGAAATGTAGTCTAGTCACTACAAAAAAAGACACATCTGTGACATTTTGGGCCGAATGAAAATAATTTCTGTCATACATATGACACTTCTATGACGATAATTGTGACAAAACCCGGTATCATCATAGATGTGGTGGGCTCCTACTTCTATGACAAAAAATCATGACAGAAAATGGGCTTTTCGTCTTGGGCGGGCCGGAGACGCAGCTGCATGACATTCTTTGGGCCGTTCATGACGGAAAAAACCATGGCAGAAGTGAGGGCGAGGAAAATTACAGGGAGTTCCCGGTTACGGTGGGAGGTTAGGGGCCGAGGATTCGCGTTTCTCTCGTACACGTACGCGCGTGTGTGCGAGGCGTTGGCTCTAACTGAAACCGAGTGAGGCGTTCGGCTCTAACTGAACCCGAGCGATTGCATTGCAGGCTATGCGTTATTGAACCCAAGCGATCGATCGATGGCTGTTAAATGAACCCGATCAATCGATTCCTTCGCTACCGCTACTAACTGAAGCCGATCGATGCTGCCTCTGGGATGAACAGTGAGCGTTGCGGGGGGGTGGATGAACAGTGAGCGGTGGCGACAGGACCCCGTGGTGTGGAGGGCTGGATGAACAGTAGACGGTGGAGGGGTGCCCGTGGAGGGGTGGTTGAACAGGACCCCGTGGTGTGGATGGCTGGATGAACAGTAGACAGTGGAGGGGTGGTTGAACAGTAGCCGGTGGAGTAGCGCGCGGTGGAGGCTGGATGAATAGGAGCTCGTGGAGGCTGGAGGAGGTCAACGGTAGCCCGTGGAGGCTGGAGGAGGTCGACGGTGGAGATGAACAGTATCCTGTGGAGTCCCGTTTTGCGGTACGCCACACCCCTCCCGATGAAAAGGACCCCCGTTTCGACCGTAGGAGGTCCGTTTCGTTCGTTTTGCGGTACGCCACACCGCTCCCGATCAACAGGACCCCTGTTTCGACCGTAGGAGGTCCATTTTGTCCATTTTGTGGTACGCCACACCCCTCCCGATCAACAGGACCCCCGTTTCGATCGTAGGAGGTCCGTTTCCTCCATTTTGCGGTATGCCACACCCCTCCCGATCAACAGGACCCCGTTCTGAACGTAGGAGGTCCGTTTCCTCCGTTGTGCGGTACGCCAGGCCTCGTTTCCATCGCATGTTCCGTCCAAGCCCTCCCGATGAACATGACCACTCATTCCGTTCCGACCCAGCCGGTTGGCTCCCACGCGTTCCGTTGCCTCCCAATGAACACGACGCATTCCGTTGCCTCCCCATGAACATGACGCATTCCATTGCCTCCCCATGAACACGACTACGGCGCTGTTTCTCCAATCCGACCCAGCCATGTACACGAGCCCTGGCCGTACGTATGCGCGAGTAGGCATTCGAGACCCCGCCCGTATGTACACATACATGGCCGTATTTTCTTTCTTGCACCCTGGCCGATGTACGTATGTGCAGATGCTACGTGCGCGCCTCTACTACGACACGTATGCGCCTCTACTATGACACGTGCGTGCCTCTACATCCACCAGTATATATGTACGTACACGTTCGCGACCAGAATGACAACGCTACGTACGCTTCAACCAGGTGGGTCCCGACTGTCAGGCACTTCCTTGCGTGCGAAGATGTAGCTGGTGGGTCCCAGCAGTCAGGGGGACGAATCGTTTTGTTTTGTTTTGTTTTTTTTTTGCCCGGACGCACTTCCTTGCATGTGAAGGTGTAGCTGGTGGGTCCCAGCAGTCAGGGGGAAACGTTTTTTTTTTTGCAAAATACGGTGGCCCGTCCGGTGGGTCCCTGCTGTCAGGTGGAGGAATAAATATTTTGCGCGTAATAAGGAGGCACTTCCTTGCTGCGGCTGTGGACCCAGCTGTCAGCGTCTCCACGCATAGTACTCTTCCGATGGAAGTCGGTCGTTGACCACATTGACGATGCCGCGCCGAGAGGACCACGGCGGTGGACGATGGCGAGGCCTAGGAAGGGGCCGACACGGAGGCAGGGAAGACTCGGCAGTTGTTTCCCATGCGGAGGGGAGTACGACTGTACGAGGGTTTATTGGTTTGTCTGCCGTCGCCGGAGAATAACAGTAGGTGTGGGTGAGTAGATGGATGGCTAGGCCAGCGATGGGAGTACGGTGGGGCGGTGAGGCCTGCGAGGAAGAACAGCCGGCCGCGGGGAGGAGGGAGCAGGCAGTCCCGCCGGCGCTTGTTTGAGCGGCTGGAGCAGGAAGAGCAGAGATTGAAGAAGCACGACGGCCGTTGGATGAACCTCCAACAGTCAGTGCTTGTGTGTCAACCTTTTTTTAGGAAAGCCTCAAATATGTGGAAAACAGCATACAACCCATCTGCCATTATTTCTAATAATTTACAGCCCATTTGCTAATTCTTAAGTTTTTTTGGAGCCCATATTCTTTTTGTTAGCATTACAGCCCATATTGTGGCCACGGTTAAAAAATTATACGAAATTTTGCATATTTCGGTGCGGCCTGAACAGTTTTTAATCCCGATATTTCGAATCACATTCGAAGTGATTTTAAAAATAAATGTATATCAATATAAAATCCAACAAATTCTCCACGCATAAAAACTAATGTAATTTAAAATCTTGAAAAAAAGATATTTGAAACTAATTGCTGGTTTGATGTGTTTTAAAAATGTACAGCCCATTTCTCATTACTGATGGGCCATTTTCTCGGCCAGCCGAATGAAAGCTCTCCTCTTCTTGAAAGATTTGCAGCCCAACAGGCCTGACAAAGCGACTTACTTGGAAAATCACAAAAAAACTTGGTTGTGGCCGTGGACCCAGCTGTCAGCCTCTCCACGTACAGTACTCTTCTGATGGAAGTCGTTCCTTGACCACGTTGACCATGCCGCGCGGAGAGCACCACGATGGTGGACGGCGGCGAGGCCTAGGAAGGGGACAACGTAGAGCCGGGGAAGACACGGCAGTGGAAGCCCGCACAGAGAGGAGTACGAGGGTTCACTGGTTCGGCTGCGGTGTGAGGCTGCCGTCCCCGCAGGGCCTGGCCAGTGGTGGGAATAGTAGGGGCGGTGAGGCCTCTGCGGCAGCACAGCCGGCCACGGGAGGCAGGAGCATGCGGCACGACCGGCGCTGCTTTGGGCGGCTGGAGCAAGAAGACCAGAGGTTGAAGAAGCACTACGGCCGTTGGATGGACATCGTACGATCACTGGAGCTAGAATCGTTCATATTGACTAAGTTGACAAAGCCCTTCGTCCCCGTCAACTTAGTAGGCCCACAAGTCAGCCTCCCACCAAGGTGGGTCCGAGCTAGCTGGGGGAGTATTCATTTTTTTGTGCGTAATAAGGAGGCACTTCCGGTGGGTCCGAGCTAACAGCGGGGGGAACATTTTTTTCGCGAAATATGGTGGCCCGTCCGGTGGGTCCCAGTAGTTAGGGGGAAACGATTTTTTTCACAAAATACTGGTGGCCCGTCCGGTGGGTCCCTGCTGTCAGGTGGAGGAATAATTATTTTTCGCGTAATAAGGAGGCACTTCCTTGCGGCTGCCGTGGACCCAGCTGTCAGCCTCTCCATGTACAGTACTCTTCCGATGGAAGTCGGTCGTTGACCACATTGACCACGCCGCGCCGAGAGCACCACGGCGGTGGACGACGGCAAGGCCTAGGAAGGGGACGACGCGGAGCCGGGCAAGACGCGGCAGTGGATGCCCACGCGGAGAGGAGTACGAGCGTTCACTGGTTCGGCTGCGGTGTGAGGCTACCGTCACCGCAGAATAACAGGGGGTGTGGGTGAGTGGAGGGATGGCCTGGCCAGCGGTGGGAGTAGTATGGGGGCGGTGAGGCCTCCGCGGAAGCACAGCCGGCCACGGGAGGCAGGAGCAGGAGGCACGACTGGCGCTGCTTTGGGCGGCTGGACCAAGAAGACCAGAGGTTGAAGAAGCACTACGGCCGTTGGATGGACATCGTACGGTCACTGAAGCTAGAATCGTTTATATTGACTAAGTTGACAAAGCCCTTGGTACGCTCCAACTTAGTAGGCCCACAGGTCAGACTCCGAAACAGTGCGCCCCAGATGTCAGGGGGAGGAATCATTTTTTGGGCGGCCGAAGCTAAGAATATCCGAGATTGAAGAAGAAGCACGACATCCGTTGGATAGACATCCAACGGCCACTGCTGCTAGAACCTTGTGTTGACTATAATAAGTTGTCAAAGCCTTGCATACGCTTCAACTTATTTTTTTAGGGGATGCGTCACTTAGTAGGCCCACAAGTGTGTGGCAGAGAACTTATAGCCCATTTGTGTTTTGTACGAATGTACAACCCATTTTTGAATTCTAGGGGGATGTGCTGCAAGGCGATTAAGTTGGGTAACGCCAGGGTTTTCCCAGTCACGACGTTGTAAAACGACGGCCAGTGAATTGTAATACGACTCACTATAGGGCGAATTCAATAAAATTTCCCACATTTTGATGGGATCCGAAATATTTTTATCCCGAAATTTCTAGTCAGATTAAATATAAATTTGTATTACGTAAAAATCCAACGAAACATCGCGCGCGGAACAATGAAAATTTAAGATTTTCAAAATCCATAAATAATATTTATAAACTAATTTTGTGTTTGGTGCATTTTTTTATAGTTACTGCCTAGTTTTTATAATTACATCCCATTTATTATTTTTTAAAGCCCATTTTCCTGTTAAGCCTAATGCATCCCTCCTAGGAAAGATTTGCAGCCCAGCAGGGCGGAGAATAACAAGTTGACCTTGCCCGTGTATTCCTCAAAAAGACGTATAGCTGGGCTAGCCATTTTCATCTTGAAAAAATTAGTTTCTGGGCTGGATATCTGGCCTGGGCTAGACGGGCCACAACCCGCCCAGTTGAATACCCTGCTCTCCTCTGAACAACAACGAAATCACCGCCAAGAAAAACTCTGCAGTGCTCACGCCTCAAAAACAAAAATACTGCTCGAGCTGCTTGGTCCAAGCTGTCGGCCGCACCTTGTGCAATTCTATCGTTTATATTGACTACATAGGTTGACAATGGTGTGGGACCGTGATGTCAGGAAACCAGGAGAAAGCAAAAATATATAGTTGTACATAATAAGGAGGCACTTGCGTACGTATGGCTATGGCCCTAGTGGGTCCCTAGTGTCATCCAGTCAAAATAAAGTCATCTCCTGAATCCTCATGTTCGTTGATGATGTTAACAATGCTCGGTGCCACGGCGAGCGCAACAACTCGAAGGACAACGGAGAGGGCCTCACGGGCCCTACGGATGGTCTGATACAGCGCCCGCTGCTCATTCAGGAAGCCACGATCATCGGACACCTATGAGCACCTTCGAGAAACTGAGACGGCATGAAGCGGTAAGGCCGCGCTTGGGAGCTCTGGTTTATTTCAAACCTGTATTAACATACAAGTGTAATTTACTCGTCATCGGAAACAACGCGTAAAATACAGGCGTAATGAAACCGAGGGCCCGAGGTCTGTAAGTAAAACCGGCAGGTTACGCGTGTAATTTGAGAGACCAGTGTATATTTTACGAGCACTGCTATATGGACGACATTACCAGACGATACATGCACGACGTGTGTATCATGCCATCCATGGGCAAGGCTGAAACATCAGCTAATGGCTGGATTAGCAATCATCCGAGTGTCGTTCAGCATTTTTATCGTGTGTGAAGTACTTCCGATATTTTACTAGTTGAAATCGACCAACCAAGCGCCTTCGCCCGAGACCATCTGCTTTAATTTACAAGCGTCAGTTTTACAAGCGGTTTTGGTTGGAAAACGACGATCCAATCACGGCCTAATATCATGAGTTGGTCGGAAGATCATATGGTTTCACGTCTAACCTACCCGACTTGTCGTACAGGCTATGAATGAAACATCAGACGGTGAAGTTCTTAAGCACAGAAACAACAGAAGAGGATGATCTTCTTAACAAGCAAATCACTGGCATTAGATTGACATGCAAAACAATACCAAGCATTATTCTCATGAGGCACGGTGAACAGCTCGTGATGCCGCATGCCACAACATTCCAAGCTCAACTTTGCAATCAAACACAAGGCCTGGCATTGCATAGACAATATTCAGAACAAACTCTTAACATAGGAATATCTCAGCAGAGTAACTATTTACTTCTAAACTGAACATAGCAATAGGAAAAAACACTCGACGAAGCTCACAGCAAGGGCGTCCCACTCAAAAATATCAAATGCATGTCTTCTGGCTAACATCAATGAGCAAATTTTGACAAGGTTTTCCAATTCCAATATATTAAACTAACGTCTTCTTGCTAACATCAATGATTAAACTTTGACAAGCTTTTCCCATTCAAAATATGTAATGCCTATGATCGTCCTGTCGTAGCTTCTTGTACTTGTTTGGGCACTTTTTGCCCAGGGTACTCCACGTGTTGTTAAATTGCCAATGGTCTCTACAGACTAGTCATGTCACCGGTGTCTAATAATACTCTGTAAAGCTTCTCGGTCATTCCTTCTATAATGTAGTGCAAACAGTGACTACTTCTTTCTGCAAAGTGGAACGACCAATTAGACCCAGTAATGCAGCAGTTTGCCTTGGACACATTGGCTCCTTTTGTGTATTTCAACTAAAATCGAAGTCAGAATAAAACCGAGCTTTAATTTTGATATCCCTGTAAGCAACAATAGGTATAAGGGAAACAATTACTGAGAAATAACGGTTCATGACTTGTACTCCCAGAAGAAAAGCATCTACTGATCTACTTTATCTTAATGGGAAACAAAGCAGGAGAGTAGCAATTCTCCATTAGTGTGATTCATTCATGTTGACTGAGACATTATCTTAACAATGCCTTGTTTCAACATGTATAAAGAACGACAAAGCAGAAAAGTACCATTCCTAAAACAATGCAACTGATTCATTTTAACAAAGACATTATCTTAACAATATCTTGGTTAAACATGTAGAAAGAACTACAAAGCAGGATAGTACCATTCCTAACAAGTGTTGCAGTTTTGAACTAAGATTCAGTAGTTAATTAATTCTGAGACTGGCATTGCTTAATTTTACCAGCAGCATTAGATTAACGAAAACCATAAATAGTTCCAGGGGAGAGTGGGTGCAACAATAGTATGTGCTTCCATCTACTTATAAAGGGGGTGATGCAGAGTTTGTTGTAACAAAGCAACAAGCATCATGTCTGGGTTGGTCCCATTTTTGTTCACTACTTAATGGGAAAAGACAGCAATACAATAGCTTCAATTCAACATTTATTTAAAACAGTACCAATACAAGTAGCACAACATCTCAAAGCACACTTCACAATCATGTGGATGAAGGCCTGTACTGACCTTCCATGAGACGGACAAGATAAAATATGAATCTGCCAACACGAATAGGAAATCCAATCTCATTTTGTGCAGTTGCACTGAAATCAAGCAAAGTGTTTCGCGTAGCGAAGCAAAATGTCGCAATAGAAACAAGTTGAATAGATATCCCTGTTTACACAGAGGCAAAAAAGGAATCAATTACTGGCTAATAAAGGAGGATGAAACATGCGGCCACAAAAATGGTAATCCCGCCAATCCCTAACAAGTGTTGCAGTTTTGAAGTAAGATTCAATAGTTAATTCTGAGAGTGGCATCAATTACTGGCTTATAAAGGGGGTGATGCTGAATTTGTTGTAACAAAGCAACAAGCATCATGTCTGGGTTGGTCCCATTTTTGTTCACTACTTAATGGGAAAAGACAGCAATACAATAGCTTCAATTCAACATTTATTTAAAACAGTACCAAAACAAGTAGCACAACATCTCAAAGCACACTGCACATCATGTGGTTGAGACCAAGATTTGAAACAACTCGCCACGAAGACTGGAAACAAATCTCGATCTCCTTTTGTGCAGTTCCACCAAAATTAAGCAAAGTCATCGGTGTGACATTCAAGTTGAACTACACAAAACACTCTTAAAACATAATTGTTTCGAGTAGCGAAGCAAAATGTCGCAATAGAAACAAGTTGAATGATACCCCTATTTTAACAGAGGCAAAAAGGAAACAATTACTTGCCGATAAAGGAGGATGAAACAAACGGTGACAGAAAGAAGCATCTAACTTATCTTGGATGGAAAACAAAGTAGGACAGTAGCATTTCTAAAACGGTTGCATTGATTCATATTAACAGAGACATTTTCTTGAAACAACATTCGTTAAAAATGTAATTTACTTTTAACAGTGGCATTGCTTCAATTTTCTGGCGGCATTCTTAGATTAACAACAGCAAAATAGCTGTATGGGACATGCCAGCACCATGTGCGTCCACACGTATAAATGGGTGATGCAGAGTATGTAGCCATGCAGCAAATATGTGCTGGTCCCATATTTGTTCTCTTTGAACCTTCTTCCTATGTGAGGGCAGCAAATCTAGTCCTGCACAAATTACCTGACCCCCCAGTTTCTTTCCCTTTTCAACAAAGAGATCGGTTCCTTACAGATGTGTGTACTTGGTTGCCCCATTTTTCCCTTTTTGACCTACAAAGCGGCTGGATAGCCAGTCTGTAATACTTTCCGCCCCTCGTTTCCTCATTCAACCACGTCCTAGATTCTTGCTCCAGCCCACCGCACCATTCTTTCCACTTTGAACCAAGACCTAGATTCGACTACAGATCAAAAAAGATCCACATGCAGCTAGAGCAACGACGATTTCAAAGAAACTTATACCTTAGGGTCGTCGGGATGTGGCAAGGCGTGCGGCGGGAGGCCGGATCTTCCCACACTACGTATGGCGGCGAGGAAGGAGGGTTCGGTGGCCCTCCCGCACAGGCGCTGGGTGAAAGAGAACAACGCAGCCGGCAGTGGATTGCCTCCCTCACCGAAGGCAATAGAGTGAATGCTACACCTCCTCCACTTCCCGCTGCGACGGGATACGGACGCCTCCTTCACCAGCTGTGAGGGGGGAGAGAGAGACAAGAGACCAACGCAGTCTTGTTTAGATCTGGTGAAGAGAGGGTGAGACACTTTGAATATAGCAAACCCTAGCAAATGAAAACTGAGCCTCCAGCGTGTAACATATATGTAGTGCGGCGAGCGTGTGGAGAGTGCAAACCCTAAGTTGATGTCCACTCTGTTTGTGGTCTATTTTTTCTGAGTTTTTTTGTTTCTTGTTGCTACATTATATACTTGTGGGAGCTTAGATGTGATATCCTTAAATAACATCTAGATGTGAATTAGATAAACTGATTTTCTAACATACCAAGAAAGAAAACTCGATCAAAAACATGCCCCCGCTTCCAGGTCGCGAGAGTCGTCGCGCGCACACACACAGACATAGACATGCATATCCGTGTTTACGTAAAATTCCATTTACATCTCCATCTCCAATCATATTTGTCCAACTGGGACATTATTTACGTTGTTAATTATATACGCAGCAATATTAACGTACAGCATCTCTTGTTTGCACACGTCCGGACCGCTGCCATAGCCGGTCCTGACCAACCCGAACCCTCTTCATCACCCGCGCGTGCTTCCCACCCGAAATGGTCAGTGCCGCATTCATGCCCGGCCAGAGCGGACGCGACCTCTCACTGGCGCCGGCATTGAAGCGGCGCGCCGGTCGAGAGAGCGTCGACCGCGCCACTTCCGGGTGCACACGGCTACTCCGCGTTCAAAGGTCGCCATAGCCGGGTACAACATGCATGCAAAAAGTTCTTGGGAGTCCGTGCTACAGCTAGCTATCCTCCCCCAACTTGTCAATCTCTTCCAGTAGTGCTAGTACTCCATGGCGCGATCTATCGACAAGCAGGCAGGAAAGTTATCGTATACTCGGTTTGCGGTGAGTGGCATGCCGAGCGACCCTGTGGGGTCGAGCCGTGGAGGAGGGTGAGACACAAACACGACAGACATGATTTAAACATTGGTTTTGCTCGATGGCATGATCCAACGAAACAAAACATTGGTTTCTCTCCGTTTCCATTTTTTCTCCGGAAAAACGGAAACTTTTCCACTCCATTGTCATTCCTATTCCAAGGTTGCCCCATTACAACATTCCATCAAATACAAAGGAAAACTAACACGCATGCTGATGCATCTCAATGATTCACAGATCATAGCCAATATTTACTTCACAACTAAAGAAAAAAGTTGTGAGAGCGTGTACGATAGAAAAACTACTGATGGGGTCACTACGACTTAAACCCTAAACCCTAAACATGATTTAATTTCCTGGCCAGGTAGAACCTGTCGAAGGAAAGACGGCTAGCACCCTTGGATCATATGATGCTTTTGTGCAGTTCCACTAAAATCGACCTGAGCATCCCTGATGGCAAAGATATTGAAGAAGTGTGATTAGAATAATAGTACTGGCACTAGTTCATCAGACATAAACTCATCACAAGTAGAAGCCGGTAGAAGTAGAGAAAGATCGACATGGAGATGGAGCTACGGCAGTGGAGCACGCCGGATCCAAAAGGAAGATGGGCTACCTGGGATGTCAAGCTGTAGCTAGAAGGGCGGTTGGGATGCGGCATCGGCTCATATCGCGGTGACCCCCGATTGGGATGCACCAACTGTGGGTTTTCTCCCTCGCCGATGTCGACCGCGTCTACGCAGAACATTGTTCCCTTCCCCCAACTCCGGGATCAGGCCCATCGTTCTATGCTTGTGAAGAGAGCAACCTAAGCAAGTATGCTTGTAGCTTAGGCTCCTGCTAGTGTATATATAGTGGTTTTCTTTTTCTCTCCATATCAACCATTTTACATTGCGTACGTGTCATTCAAGAGTGAAATGATGGTTGCTTCTTCCGACTAACTTACTATGTGATTTGACTGCTCCTTAGTGGCCCCTACACGTACTCCCCCTATGTGTATGCAACTGTCACACGTACACATGGACGCAAAAAAGCGCGCGACGCCCTAATGCATGCATGTCCGAGCACACGACGGAACACACACGGTCATGCTCAAGTGCTCAACCTAAACGAGCATGCACACACATACTCAGTTAGGGTGAGCTAGTGACCATATAAACACCAGAAAATATATATATTGAGCGCAATGAGAGTATTATGAAGTCCACTGACCGTATTTTTACAAATATACAGTGACAGACAGTGTATTTATCTCGTTTGAAATTAAGCCATATTAACCGGAGAGGAGGCAGTATGGACTAGCATTACTTTGTTGTGTCCCGTCAACTTGCCGAATAAGGAGAAGGTTGCAGGATGGGAGAATCTTGCGCGCGGTGGCTCGCAGGACAAGGAGAAACTTTTGACTAATGCAAGCTCTCCCTCGCTCAGGCGGTGGACATGCAACAGTTAATTCAATGTCAGATTGCCAGAAGCATACACTATACTACTACTAGTGATATTATTGTTCAACTTCCCGAATAGGCGAACAACCAAGCGCAAAGTTTACTAGTACTACTACTATAGTCCATAAAGGTACGTACTATACTAGTACTAGGAACCGGATGAAGGAGCGTCTGCACTCTTATTATAATTTTAAAATGTGATAAAGCAATCTTCAATACATTTGGTTCTCTTCGAGGGTTCTCGCATGTGATAATGGAAGTTGATTGCATGGAACACACGCCACAATTCTCGCTTAATTCTGGCTCATATCCTGTTAAAAATAGTAGCGCTCGGTAATATTTCCTCTTTTTTTTTGTTATTCAGCATGTAAACAGGCCAGCAAACCTTGCGGCGCATCTTCGTGCGAACCGTGCTTGCTGCCCTTTGAATGTGGCCGAGAGCTGGCTTGATGAAACACCTCGCTTCCTACTTCTTTTTTTGCGGGGTACCTTGCTTCCTAGTGACCAGTGTCTTGGCTGATCATCCTAAGAATGCTTATATATGAATAAAGCTCTCTCATTTACCCGCAAAAAAGATTAAGCCATATTAACCAGAAAGGAGGGAGTATGGACTAGCACTACTTTTTGGTGTGTCCCGTCAACTCGCAGAACGAGGAGAAGCTTGCAGGACAAGGTGAGGCTTTCTTACGCCTTTTGACTAATGCAACCTACCCCCGGTGGACATGCATCAGTCCATTCAGTGTCAGATTGTGAGAGGCATACACTGTAGTACCCAACATGCGGAGTGCCATCATTGTTCGACTTCACGAAGAGGCGAAGAGCCAAGCGCAGTAGTACGAGTAGTACTACTACTAGAACCGCATGGTGGAGCGTCTGTACTCTTTTTTTATCTCTGATAAAGTACACGTTTATTCCGGAAAAGGGCGGAAAACGGCAGCCCAACATGTAATGAATGATATCGATCAACCAACCATGCTCGAATATATCTTGGCCTCCGTGTGAGCCCGTATGTGTGTTCTCGCTCCTCGTCTCTCTCAAGGAACGATGGGTTGGCTCTTTGCCGTCAATTGAGATCGGTTTGCTCACACTCCTGTCCCACATGTGAGTGATATGCCAAGAGGACGTGTGTTGACCTACTAGCCATACGCGTACTTGGTTTTGCACCTTCATACTACTCCTCCCTCCATCACAGTTTACAGGGCGCGCTTCATTATGATGCATTTCTCTCAATGCATTTCCACCACCAGAGATACTTTAGACGCGTTTGGTTTAATGCTCAATTAATTAGGGAGTGGTAACCGCAATCAAGTCCACAATTTTCTCTCCATGTACTGTACTACTACGGAGTGGAGTAAGTGCATGCATGTGTGTACCCGGGGTGGATGCACTGCATGCATGATGTACACATTATTCCCTCTAGTAATAGACGCCGTGCTATAACTACCAATGCTATTTTTCAGGCCGATCGCTAGTCGCCTTGGTCCCACAGATTTTTTTTCTTTTTTCTGAAGCGCGCTGTATAAACAGTGATGGATGGAGTAGTATGAGCGGATTCAAAGAAGAGTGTATTGATGGTTGCTTCTTCAGATCAACTTACAGTGGGAAAGGTGGGGCTTATGATTTGACTACTCATTACTCACTATTAATGCGGCGCAACGACCGGGCTGAGTCTCCCATGCGGTTGTGTACTACCCCCTCGGTTCTTAAATATACTCCGGAGTATTTGTATTTCTAGAGATTTCAACGAGTGACTACTCAAATATTTGTCTTTTTAGAGATTTCAAATGGACTAGCACATACGGATGTATATAGACATATTTTAGAGTGTAGATTCACTCATTTTGCTTCGTATGTAGTCAGTTGTTGAAATCTCTAGAAAGACAAATTGAATATTTAGGAACAGAGGGAGTACACATACGAAGAAAAATGAGTGAATCTACACTCTAAAATATGCCCATTTGAAATTTGTAAAAAGACAAATATTTAGGAACAAAGGAGTATAATTTTGTGCATGGCACATGGACCTGGATGATGAAGAGGCTTCTGGCAATGCTATCAAGCTTCCATCATTTGTTTACATAATTGACGTACTATACAAATAATTTTCCAGCGACATGAAATTGTACAATGGTGTGAGCTTTCAGCTTTTGTTTCGCGTGTCTTGTCATCGATGCTCTTTCGGAAACAATAGAAAACTAACTTCCTTGCTAATGCATGCCAATTATTAGCAGATCAGAGCTAATAATTACATCACAACTGAAGACAGAGTTGTGAGAAGGTGTTAAATTAAAATTGATCCATGCTTTCATTGGCAGCAACGTCCCCCCCAGCTCTGTCTAAATCAACAAGGCATGTTGGGAAAAAAAGTAGTTGTCTAGAGCATGCAACATTCCGATCATTTTGTGTAGTTCCACTAAAATAGAGCTGAGCGTCCCTGTTCCAAAGATATTAAGTGTGATTACGATAATAGAGGACTGCTGATGAAACAATAAACACACAAATAGAAGCCGGTCACCTTTGCAGTCTCTCTTAAGACTAACTAGTTGGATAAGATTAGGCTCGGAGTTGGACGAGGAGGATAGAGCAAAGCCAATCTCCCTTTGTGCGGTCGCACTGAAATGTAGAGACTTTGCCCGTGTGACATTTGAGTACAACCACACAAAACACTCTTAAGAAAAAAGTGATTTGTGCAGTTCACCAAAAGGTCGCAATAGCAACGAGGTGAAATGGATAGACCTGTTTGCAAAAAAGAGGTAGAAAGGAAACAATTACTGGCCAATAATAGTTCATGACACATGCGATAACAAAAAAGAAGCATATTCCTTGTCCTAAGGGAAGATAACAACACGGTTGTGTTTGTCTAAAACGGTGTGAGGACGAGAATCCAAAATGGAAAGTACGCCGGACGAGCTACGTTTTGGGCAAAGAACTATGGAAGATCCACATGCAGCGACGTGGGAAGATAGGCAGTGGAACAAGGCTGGAGGGGATACCTGGAGGTCGTCGGGATGTAACTAGGTGAGCGGCGGCGGGCGAAATCTGCGAGCAGGTGGCGTAGGCCCTGCCGCACTGGAGCTTGGTTTGAGAGAATGGCGTGTACCGCAGATCGGGACGTGCTGCCTCGGCGCCATCGAACGGAGAAAGGATGCACTTCCTCCCTTTCCCTCGGCGGACGGGATGCGGCCGGATCAGTGACCAACGGTGAGAGAGAGAGAGAGAGAGAGAGGCCACCGCACTCCCTTTCCCCCGGCGGACGGGATGCGGTTGGATCAGTGACCAACGGTGAGAGAGAGAGAGGCCACCGCAGCCTTGTGTGAGATACTCTAAAGAGCGACAAACCAGGCACGCAGGCTCCATTGTATATAGTGAGCGGACTACCTTTTTCTCCATAAAAATCATTTTATATTCTATGTACGTGCGATTGAGCTCTATAACTTTATTTAAAAATAACGCGGCAACGCGTCAAGTCGAACTTTGTTTCGTGCACGCGTGGTACACGACCTCCCTAGGTAAACAACCGCTACAGGTGTTCAAAATAGCACATGGGTTGCCATTTTGTAAAGAAATGAGCTCCATCATGTACCCGCGCGAGTGTGGCTGGGCACGAAGCGTGAGTATGTGCACGGTGCACCTATTCTCTTCTTGTATACGCACACCACCTACATGGGGTTGTGTGAGAGAGATACAAACCTAGAGAGATATAGTGTGTGGGTTCTTGAGAGTTTTTTTGGGGGGGAGGGAGTCAATCAAAAAATGAAACATATGCAATGTGTGTGAAATAGAGTCCTGGATATAACATATATATAGAGGGGGCGATCCACGAGAAGAGAGTTGAGGTATCATCGGCTTGAGGTGTCCATAGAATCGAAGAGAGGGATGATGTGTGTGTGTGTGCGCGCACGATCGATAAAGAGTGCCATCGAATTTGTGTGTGCCCACGTCAAAGATATAGAGTGGTTGGCCTCCAGGAACGTGAGATGGGACATGTGCAGTTTGTCTCTATGGCATGGATACCTACCTGCAGCGCTCAACTATCGGTGTGTGGTGGGGGAAGAGGGAGGCCCAATTAACTATAGAGGTACAATGGCTGGTATATGTGTGGAGGAGGAGAGAGGCCTACCTCATGTATTAAGGAGATCGATCTGCCTCATGTATTAAGGGAGATCGATCGGCATCCATGCATATGTGCAGGAGAGGAATAAGGTTGGGAGAGATACAGAGCTAGAGTGTTGGAGGGGGTGGTAGTGGAGTTGCTTCTAACAAATGGTGGGATAGGCTTGCTAGACAAACGGAGGGCACGCCCGCAATATCAATAAGAGAGGAGATGGCTGCTTGTTGTCTGTGCACGTGCGTGTGAGAGACGGGTCAGGATGCATGCACGAATGATGAGGGGGGACGATGCGGCTGTGGTAAGCAGACGTAACTACATAGGAAGATCAATCGCCCTTTGTTAGAGAAAGGAGAGACATAACTTGTGAGGTACGTCGATCGATGGGGGGTAGTTAAAGTCGATCTAGGTATATGTTGGGAGATCGATCGGTATACATGCATGTGTGTGTTAGAAGCAAATGAGGCACGAGGAGAAGGATAGAGAGAGAGGGATGCATGTAGGAGGTGGTACGAGAGGCATACTATATCGAGGGGGAGGAGTGTGCGAGTATGAGAACGATGAAAAGAGTGGTGGGAGTGAGGCATGGACGGTGACAAGAGAAGAGGGGAAGCTTGTGTTTGTGCTAGGCACACCTGGCTAGAGAGGCATATCGATCGATGTGTGCCGTAAAGAAGGAGCTGGGGGCCTACACACACCGTGGGTGAACGACCTAAAGTGAAAAGACGAATTTGTGTGATGGAGCTAGAGAATGCTGAGGGAGGGTGAGAGGGATGCGGGCGTGTGCATGCACAAGAGAAAGTTAGCACTAGTTACAAAGATAAGAGGGTTGTGTGGGTGTAAAAGACGAATAGAGATCATATATACTTCATTATAAAAGCGAATTCGGATATTTGAAGAATTTATCATAGTGTTTCAAACCGACGCATTTGTGAATATATATAACGGTGATACACATGGTGTGGTTATGAACATGTTATACTACATTTAATATATTTTATCTCTACTCTTATAAAAAACGGAGTTGTTGATGATGGTGTGCATGCCATCCTGCATTATAGGCCGTCCGATTTATATCTGGCAAGGAAACTATGATGGTTGAAGTTGGCAAAAATCATGATTGTAGATTCTTATTTAAATAGAGAAACGAATTCAAATTTAGTTCGAATTGCGGCGGTAGTATAGACATTTGGAATGCACTAAAATGTTGGTATGAGTAGGTTACATGCATTATACAGCAAGCGAAAAAATTTAATCGGACATAACATGGATTCATACTCCCTCCTTCCATCTATATAGGGCGTAATGAGATTTTTAAGACCGCCTTTGACTATTGACAAGATTAATAGTACATGACATGCACAATGTGAAAATTATATCATTGAAAGAACCTTTCACAGACGAATTTAACGGTGTGCTTTGTGTAAGTTGCATGTAATATATCATTGCTCTAATATTTGGTCAAAGTTAGCATCGAAAAACGCATTAGGCCCTATATAGATGGAAGGAGGAAGTGGCTTTGAATAGCATTTGTATAGTAAAACGGGGCAAGACTCTCTCTTTGTGTGGTGTGAATAGTTTTATTTTTTTTCATTTTCTTTTTGGTTGAGGGAAGTGTGAATTGATTTGGTACATACAAGTACAATATTACTACATGTTAGGCTTGTCCCTAAAATTCAACCCGCGTCTTGTTATATCCCGAAAATTCAGATATCGTGCTCCCAAAACTGGCGCCTTCACAACCCGCGCCTTGCTATCCCGAAATTACAACAGGCGCGAAAACTCCCTCCAGCTACCAAATCCCGACACACGAAATCTCCCTTCTAACCCTGAGCCGAAAGGGCCGCTAGTTCAAATCAGTGGGGGGTACTTTTGTAACACACCCTACATTTTGGACAAGCGCGTCCCTAAGTCATGCTTCACCCCCTCCCATCGCCCCCTTTTCGCCATTCGAAATCCCAGGCCGCCATAACCTCTCCGCTCCAGCCGCGAAACCCCACCCTCCTCCGTCTGCCACGTCACCGATGCCTAGCCGGAGCCTCTTCCCCGACGACGTCGTCCACCGCAACAGCTCGACGTCCCTCGTCACCTCCCCGGATGAGGATCCGTCATCCATCTCGCCGTCCCGCCGGTTTAGCCGCCCCGTCCTCCACCTCCAAGGAGCTGCTCCGACGATCGTCTCGTCTATCGCAGCTGCTCCATCCCCACATCGCCGCCTTAACCTGCTCCACCGGAACTGCAACATCCTCACCGACTCCTCGGACGTAGCCGAGGCCTACTTGGCGCCACCAAAGAGGTTTTACACTCATCGCATCACACCTTCTCCTTAACTTGACCTCCCAGCGCCGACGGTGCTCCATCCCGCACCCCCATGGAGCGGCTACCTTGAAGCCGGCGCCGCGGGCGACATCTCCACGGTGGCTCTCCCCCAGTGCGAGGCCCCTTCGGCGGCGGAGTCCATACCAGCCGGATCTGCTGCTGCTGCTCTGGCTCTCGCTCGCTCACACTGCTACTGCTGCTCCGGCTCTCGCTCGATCGCTCACTTGCCCAGCTGCTGCTGCTGCTCTCCCCCTCGCTCGTGCTGCTGCTCTGCTCCGATTAAGCCACGCTTCAGTCGACTGAATCAACTTTTGGGTCAGTCGATTTTCATGGGTTGGGGGGCTCGCCGGAGTTAAGGAAGAACCACCCGCAGCGGGGATGGGGGCTCGCTGGAGAGGTACCCCACTATCTATCTTAGGGTTCAGCGTGGGGGCGGGGGGCCTAGAGGGCTGGCCGGGGCGGCGATGGTGAGTTGTTTCGGGGTGGCGAGGCGGCGCTGGGGCCAGCAGCGAGGCCGGTGGTGGCTGGCGGCTCAGGGGGGTGCAGGTTGAAGATGAACTGCAGGCCCTCCCTAAACTACATGTCAAGTGCCTCTCTGCTACCATTGCGTTCAGTTTCGACAGTAGCATTCAGATTCCATAGTAAATTTCAGTTTCGACAGTTAAGTTCAGAGTCAACAGTTTTTACCTCATCTGTTGTAGTCCGGTGGTTTTTGGTGATGTTAATTTTACATCCATTTTACATCATCTATTGGAGATGCTATTAGAATCCCACTTGAGATTGACGATGTCTGTCTTGTGCTGCTTCAGCCTTGACATCTTATGGCTCACCGGAGCTGCTCCAACGACAGAATGATCCATCACAACAGAGCAGTGCCCTGGACGCCGTCTACAGATTCCTCAGATCTTCCTCCACACCTCCGACAGCCACCTCTGCCTCAACTGCTTCAGCGACCAACCCAATGATGCTGAGGTCAACACGGCTACGGCAAAGAGGTTGTACACTTGTTGCATCACTTATGACTATACATTCACGTCGATCCATTAGGGCTATTTTGGTTCAATGGAAAAACGTTGATCCACTGGTTGTTACCATCACTCTAAATTTATGCATGCTCTCCTTACATAATATCACCATATTTTTTCGTATGCATGTCAGATATTGTACACAGTCATGCTAAACATGTAGAGAAAAAGAGAAGAGTTTTGCGTGGCAATACAATGTCACGCAGACATCGCTCCATGGTGGGTTCAATGGAAAACCCTCCCCACCCCTCTCCAGATTGTAATCCAGAGGATGATATCTGTTCTGAGGTGGATTCAGACGCCGGTGACCACTCCTATTTACCCCGCAAGGTGTTTGCTCTACCTTGGCATGATGATGTTAGTCATATCATGCATATGTTGCCTTGCAGTGCCTACTTTTGACATCATATATGTCATCTGCTTAGTTTAGACATGTTCTGTAATGCCACCTGTTTAGTTTCTATATCATATATGGGAATTATGCAGTCTCATGTCTTTTAGCCAGCCATAATATATGTGAAATGTGCAATGCCATCCTGTTTAACCAGGCATCATATATTTGAATGATATCTTGTCCATCCTTTTCTTCATTACATTTCCATTTGTTGACAATGTTTGTACATTAAACTACTCTTCCTGTGAATCAGCCATTTGGGTGGGAGATGGAAAAATATGGAGTGAAAACAAGGCCTTCAGAGCAGACAGTGCTACCTGTCGAAGTAGATCTCTTGTTGGGTCCCGATAGCTCCTCAGAGATGGATTCAGAGACAGATGAGCAGTCCTATTCCCCCACTGATGTGTATGCTCTAACTTGGCACAGTTATAGTGCTCATATCATGCATACGGTGTCTTGCATTGCATAGTTTAGACATCATATACACAATATTCAACACCATGTTCTTAGTTGAGACACCATATCGAATGCCCTCTATTTAGCATATAAATCACATATGTGAATTAAATGATGCGATCCTGATTACTTAGATAACATGTAGGTGAATTATGTCATGCAATCCTGTTTAGTTTTTCATCATATCTTTGAATTCTGTTATGCTATGCTATCCAGTTTAGATAGACATCATATATGTGAAATTATGTCATGCTATTCGTTTTAGTTAAACAATATACATGTCAACTATTTCATGCCCTCTTTTTTCCACACTATCTATTGCATCTGTCTCTCATACAATGTCTGTACATTCAACTATGTTTCCTGTTTATCAGCCATTTGAATTGGAGCGGGTGATGCCAGTATCTAGCGGACTAAAAACACGTCTTCAAATAAAACAGTGCTACCTCTTGGTGGAGATAGCACCCCGGTTGTACATGCACAAGAACCAGCCCTACCACACATAACCCAAACTCTCCTAGATTGTACCCCTACTGTGACGGACAGAGAACCAGCTTCACCCAATCTAACCCCAACCCCAGCCGATAGTAACCCAGTTCATGTTGACACAGCACCATCTCCACCATAGATCTCCCAAACAAGAGCAGTTAGTAAGGCAGCTCCAGTGCCCAAAGGGCCAGTACTATCACGGCGAACCCCAACTCCACCAATTAGTACGCCTATTCTTGTGGAGGAAGCACAACCAGCTAGTCGTAGTTTAGCATCTATCGCATTTGATGTTGTTAAATCGTATGTGTGTATCTTCCCATCTTGGATATATTATACTGAAGATGAAGGAAAATGCCAGTTGCAGGTGTTTGTCCAGGAGTTATGTGTAAGTAATGTTATTCATGGGAATTACTTTGCTTCGTCCCATACATCCTACCTCCATGATGGTTATAATACAACAAATTTTCCCATTTTTCTCTATAGAGAAGGACTGATTTGGAAACTCGGGATGAGGTAACATGTGCTAATACCTCTGCTATCTTCAAGAATGCTTGGTGGCAGTATTGGAATTACCTGAAGAAAACGTACTTCACCGGCAAAGAAAATCATCAAATTCCCTTACGTTCTCCTGAGACACATTTACTGGATGATGACTGGGAACGCCTTGTTCTGTACTGGTCCCGAACCAAGAATGTGGTAAGGTCTATGAGCTCATTTTCTATTTTTAAGTATTATATTCTTGCGTCTGACTGTACTCTGTTCCTGTAGAACAAGTGCCTAAACCTGAAGAACAACTGTTCTAATTTAAGATTCCATTGCTATCATAGTTCAAAAAAGCGCTAGGCGTTAATTGTGTGTTTTGCCACCGCCTTGCGCTTTACTGACCAAAGTGCATGCTTATGCGCAGTTATGCACAGATTATGCGTAGTTATGCGCAATCTGTTTTGCCAACGCCTAGAGCCTAGGCGCGCTTAAGCGCTCGCTTAGGCGCACCTTTTTTAACTATGATTGCTTTGCTCTTGTATCACTGTATTTACTCATACAAACTTATTTTTAAATTGAAGGATCCAATCAAAACTCCAATGGTACAGCAGGTATGTTCATGCATGTTTCTTTAATAGGTTTGCTCTTATCAATAGCTCTGTTGATTTCAATTTCAATTGTGTATATAGTTGACTTTCATATCATGCCAATTACTTGCATCACAACAGAGCCAATAGTGTTGTTGTACATGTAGACCCGTGGTACCCATCTGAAATCTTGTTGTGCCGTGTAGTTTCCCACGCTTTGTATTCTTTCACTGCTACTTTGTCTTGAACTGATATGATTTGAACCGTGTCTCTATTTTGATTTGGCAAGACAATGCAGTGACCATAGGACATAGATATATGTTTGTTTGATGCTTTTATTATGTACTAGTATTTGGCAATAGAAGACTTGGTAGTTTAATTATGTCCACCTTACTAATGAACTGGTTCACTGAAATGAGTTTCGTATACTAGTACATGCTAAACTTGTTATGTGTCTGCTTGTTTCTTCTTTTAGAATGCTGACAGAATATTAGGGAAGAGTGCCTTATTAAGAAATGGTAAAGGAAGTAATGCAGATAAGGTTCAAGATAGTGACACATCCTTGTTGGTCTCCAACAAAGCTGATAAAACAGCGAAGGAAGACTATCTTGAAGACAGCGAGACAACCCCAAAGTCCTGTCTTGGTTTAGTGTTAGAATTACTGGCCACTACCGCTTGCACAAGCTATTCAAACTCACTGTCTGAATCAGTTCGGTTTCTTGAGTCTCAACTACAAGCTGAAATACATCGATCAGCTGTGCTGCGACAAGAAGCGGAAGGACTGCGGAAGTCCCTGGAGCATTCAGATGCATACTTTCTGGTGCAACAGCAAGCGTTGGAGGATTTTAGCGCCAAACAGGACAAAGCTAATCAGCTTGCTAAGCTTATTGCCAGCATGGTGGATACCCAGGATAACATTTCTTGAGCTCTTCTGAAGTTGTTTCAGTTATGCTCTTGTTTGGCTGCTGCGTTTATTTGCACTGGTGGCCAATTTTGACGGCCAGTGTATGTAATGTGCTGCTTTGTTCCCTATATTTGCACTGGTGGCGAACTTTGATGCCCAGTGGATGTAATATGTGTAATAGCGGTAATAGGCTAGCGTTAATTGCTTGCTTATTTTTTTCCTTATTGTCTTGTTTAGTTGTTTGCTTGTAGTCACTGCAGTTCTTTTTCTGTTTTTTTCTAGTCGCCACAATAGCCTATTTTTGGTAACTAGGCCAAAATAATCATGGCAACACACGGACTGTTGTAACCATGGGCCTCCTGCAGGACGTATGATCCATGGGCCTTCGTCCGGCCGTAGGATCTATCGGCCTTCTATACGGGCCTTAGGGTCCATGGGCCTTCTACGGGTCGTAGGGTCCATGGGCCTTCTACGGGTCGTACGATCCATGGGCCTTCTATAGGCCGTACTATCCATGGGCCTCATACGGGATGTAGGATCCATGGGCCTTCTACGGGGCGTATCATCATTTCGCCAATCATGGGTCATACTATTCGTGGACCATAATGGGCCGTTAATATGCCGTATTTGATAACTCTATGAAAACAGCCCAACGGGTTTTTTTTGACATGAAAACGGCCCAACGTATTAACGGTCTGCAAACGGGCCGACTGTAACGATGGGCTGAATTTGGGCCACAAGCAGAAAATGATAGTAACGGGCCGTATGTAACCGAATGTTGCAAATGAGCCCAAGAATCAATGGGCCCTGAGAAGGCCAAAAGATAACTTGGGCTGGAAACGGCACAATGGAATAACGGGCCGTTAATGGGTATAAAGTGATACACTGTTCATTATGGGCCAGTTTCACCACAGGCCGTTAACGGGTTATCGGATCCAAAACCCAAAACGATAGCTTAACGGCGTTCCATTACGGTGGATGCCATGTGTCGGTCACCCTTGACGAAAGCACTTTTGTGACGCGCGATTTATCGTCATGGCAGTGGACACTTCCATGATGATAATTTTGGCAATGTCATGGAACACTTCTACGACAACACAGGTATGACTATCTTGATTCTGTCATAAATTTGTCATGGATGTACATGCATGACAGAAAACGCGACCTACTGTGACAAACACGTATCATCATGGAAATGTATTTTTTTGTAGTGAGTGCTTCCACTGAGCCATGGTAGTCTTCTACAGCCCTGTTTACCGGAGTCCTGTTAGCCCAGTTTCTACAGCTCCGGAACACTTAGACTAGCCGGCATGTGATCCACTTCATTCCTGTGTTTGTTCCTTCGGGGAAATGTCACGCGATGACTTTCGGAGACCTGCTAGCCTGCTACAGCCCAGGTTCCCGAAGTCCTGTTAGCCAAGTTGCTGCAGCCCAGATTCACACGCTGATGACCGACACGTTCGATGCTAGTTCATGTATGCCTGTCCCCGTAAGTTAGCGCCACTTTGAGTTCACGACTAGTCATGTTGGCCCGGGTTCTCTGTCATATGGATACTAGCGACACTATCATATACATGAGCCAAGAGGCAAAAATGGTCCCGGGCCAGGAAAGGTGGCACCCGTGGGAATACCGTGTGTGAGGCTACAAAGTGATATGATGTGTTACATGCTAGATCGATGTGACTTAGGATCGGGTTCCTGACAGCTTTGGTATCAGAGCATGACTGCCTGTAGGATTACCAAGCCAAACTGGTCGAAGTCGAGTCTAGAAATGCTTTAGTTATATAAGGGAATTGATTGTGGAAGGGAACGTAAGGCTCTTTTTACTCCTTTACCTTATGCCTTCTGATCTGAGTCATCCTCTTCTTTCCTACGTGGGTTAAGGACTAGGATCTCATCTCTCTATCAGGTTCACGTGTTACTAATCCGTAGAATCTTAGGATTGTTGGTTCCAGGTCTCAGTTTAGTTTCTACTACTTTTAGTATGTTGTCAGTTAAACCAGAACATTGATATGATGTTGTTAAGTGACTATGCAAATCCTTGTGAATGTCTCAAATCCTTTTGAGCATTTACAGCCGTTATGCTGTCCGAGTCATCCCAGGTTTCTAAATAGTCTGATGCATTTGCAAATCCCTTCTTTCTGTTCCCGATGTCCCTTTGGGCCAGGTTAATCACACTAATTGCTGAGTTGAGGTATTCTATTGTCTCGACATATATGTTGGAGTTATTATTATGACCCTAGGTGTCTAGAGTATCACCTAGTAATCTAGCCATGTTTGTGTACCAGTGTGATGATTCTGCCCATCATTCTCGAAAGCATCCTGTGATGCCATTTAGTTAGTAGGTATTCTATTCCTGGGTTTTAAACCCGAGATTCACTCCACTCACCTCCTGTTGATAGTGTTTGCTAGTTCCTTTAGGATATTAGTAACCTTTGTGATAGTCATCGAGGTCCATGGTATTTCCTGTTGGGGAACGTAGCAATAATTCAAAAATTTCCTACGTGTCACCAAGATCAATCTAGGAGATACTAGTAACGAGGGAGAGGGAGTGCATCTTCATACCCTTGAATATCGCTAAGCGGAAGCGTTACAAGAACGCGGTTGGTGGAGTCGTACACGCAGCGATTCAGATCGCGGTCGATTCCAATCTAAGCGCCGAACAACGGCGCCTCCGCGTTCAACACACACACAGCCCGGGCACGTCTCCTCCTTCTTGATCCAGCAAGGGGATAGGAGAAGTTGAGGGAGAACTCCAACAGCACGACGACGTGGTGGTGATGGAGCTCGTGGTTCTCCGGCAGGGCTTCGCCAAGCGCTACGGAGGAGGAGGAGGTGTAGGAGAGAGGGGAGGGGCTGCGCCAGGGGAAGGGTCTCGGTCTTCTGGCAGCCCTCCCACCCCCAATATTTATAGGAGAAGGGGAGAGGAGGCCGACCCCTTCATATCCCATCTAGGGGAGGGGCGGCGGCCATGGAGGGAACCCTAGATGGGTTTTGGGCGCCCCCACCCCTAGGAGACTTGCCCCCCAAGCCAGGAGGGGAGGCTACCCTACGGGAGGTGCCCCCACCTCTCCTGGTTACGTGAGATGGGGTGGGAGGGGCGCACAGCCCCTTAGTGGGCTGGTGTGCCCCTTCCCCTTGGCCCATAAGGCCCCCCAACACTTGTTGAGGCCTCCGAAACCACTTTCGGACATGTTGGTCGTCACCCGATACCCCCGGAACAATTTCGGACTCCAATACCCTTCGTCCAATATATCAATCTTCACCTCCGGACCATTCCGGAACTCCTCGTCACATCCGGGATCTCATACGGGACTCCGAACAACCTTCGGTAGCCACATACTATTTCCCATAACAACTCTAGCGTCACCGAACCTTAAGTGTGTAGACCCTACGGGTTCGGGAACCATGCAGACTTGACCGAGACATCTCTCCGGTCAATAACCAATAGCGGGATCTGGATACCCATATTGGCTCCCACATGTTCCACGATGATCTCATCGGATGAACCACGATGTCGGGGATTCAATCAATCCCGTATACAATTCCCTTTGTCTATCGGTATGTTACTTGCCCGAGATTCGATCGTCGATATCCCTATACCTTGTTCAATCTCATTACCAGCAAGTCTCTTTACTCGTTCCGTAACACATGTTCCCGTGGCTAACTCATTAGTCACATTGAGCTCATTATGATGATGCATTACTGAGTGGGCCCAGAGATACCTCTCCGTCACACGGAGCGACAAATCCCAGTCTCGATTCGTGCCAACTCAATAGAAACTTTCGGAGATACTCGTAGTGTGCCTTTATAGCCACCCAGTTACGTTGTGACGTTTGGCACACCCAAAGCATTCCTACGGTATCCGGGAGTTGCACAATCTCATGGTCTAAGGAAACGATACTTGACATTAGAAAAGCTTTAGCAGACGAACTATATGACATTGGGTCTTGTCCATCACATCATTCTCCTAATGATGTGATCCCGTTATCAACGGCATCCAATGTCCATGGTCAGGAAACCATAACCATCTATTGATCAACGAGCTAGTCAACTAGATGCTTACTAGGGACATGTTGTGGTCTATGTATTCACACATGTATTACGGTTTCCAGTTAATACAATTATAACATGAACAATAGACAATTATCATGAACAAGGAAATACAATAATAACCATTTTATTATTGCCTCTAGGGCATATTTCCAACAGTCTCCCACTTGCACTAGAGTCAATAATCTAGTTCACATCACTATGTGATTGTAATAAAACCAACACCCACGGGGTTTGTTCATATCTCGCTTGTGAGAGAGGTTTATTAGTCAATGGGTCTGAACCTTTTAGATCCATGTGTGCTTTACAAATCTCTATGTAATCTTGTAGATGCAGCTACCACGCACTACTTGGATCTATTCCAAATAACTGCTCTACTATACGAATCTGGTTTAGTACTCAGAGTCATCCGGATTAGTGTCAAAGTTTGCATCGACGTAACCCTTTACGACGAACTCTTTACCACCTCCATAATCGAGAAAATTCCTTAGTCCACTAGTTACTAAGGATAAGTTTGACCGTTGTCATGTGATCCATTCATGGATCACTCTTGTACCCCTTGACTGACTCATGGCAAGGCACACTTCAGGTGCGGTACACAGCATAGCATACTGTAGAGCCTACGTCTAAAGCATAGGGGACGACCTTCGTCCTTTCTCTCTCTTCTGCCATGGTCAGGTCTTGAGTCTTACTCAATACTCACACCTTGTAACACAACCAAGAACTCCTTCTTTGTTGATCTATTTTGAACTCCTTCAAAATCTTGTCACGGTATGTATTCATTTGAAAGTACTATTAAGCGTTTTTGATCTGTCCTTATAGATCTTGATGCTCAATGTTCGAGTAGCTTAATCCAGGTTTTCCATTGAAAAACACTTTTCAAATAACCCTGTATGCTTTCCAGAAATTCTACATCATTTCTGATCAACAATATGTTAACAACATATACACATCAAAAATTCTATAGTGCTCCCACTCACTTCTTTGGAAATACAAGTTTCTCATAAACTTTGTATAAACCCAAAATCTTTGATCATCTCATCAAAGCGTACATTCCAACTCTGAGATGATTACTCCAGTCCTTAGAAGGATTGCTGGAGCTTTGCATACTTGTTAGCATCTTTCAGGATTGACAAAACCTTCTGGTTGTATCACATACAACCTTTCCTCAAGAAAATCGTCGAGGAAACAATGTTTTGACATCCTATCTGCAAGATTTCATAAATAATGCAGTAACTGCTAAGATAATTCCAACAGACTCTTAGCATCGCTACGAGTGAGAAAGTCTCATCGTAGTCAAAATTCTATAGTGCTCCCACTCACTTCTCATCGTAGTCAACTCCTCGAGCTTTCTTAATGGCGACACTTACCATCATTGTCCGTCTTCCATTTAAAATCCATCTGCACCCAACAGCCTTACGACCATCAGGTAGTTCTTCCAAAGTCTATCCTTTATTTTTATACATGGATCCTCTCTCGGATTTTATGGCCTCGAGCCATTCGTCGGAATCCGGGTCCACCATCGCTTCTCCATAGCTCGTAGGTTCATTGTTGTCTAGCAACATGACTTTCAAGATAGGTTTACATACCACTCTGAAGTAGTATGCATCCTTGTCGACCTATGAGGTTTGGTAGTGACTTGATCCGAAGTTTCATGATCACTATCATAGACTTCCACTTCAATTGGTGTAGGTGCCACAGGAACAACTTCCTATGCCCTGCTACACACTAGTTGAAGTGACGGTTCAATAACCTCATCAAGTCTCCATCATCCTCCCACTCAATTCTTTCGAGAGAAACTTTTCCTCGAGAAAGGACCCGTTTCTAGAAACAATCACTTTTGCTTCCGGATCTGAAATAGGAGGTATACCCAACTATTTTGGGTATTCTATTGATGACCCACAAGTATAGGGGATCTATCGTAGTCCTTTCAATAAGTAAGAGTATCGAACCCAACGAGGAGCAGAAGGAAATGATAAGCGGTTTCCGGCAAGGTATTCTCTGCAAGTACTGAAATAAGGGGTAACAGATAGTTTTGTGATAGGATAATTGGTAACGAGAAACAAGTAACAAAAGTAAATAAAGTGCAGCAAGGTGGCCCAATCCTTTTGTAGCAAAGGACAAGCCTGGACAAACTCTTATATGATGTAAAGCGCTCCCGAGGACACATGGGAATATCGTCAAGCTAGTTTTCATCACACTCATATGATTCGCGTTCGGTACTTTGATATTTTGGTATGTGGGTGGACCGGTGCTTGGGTGCTTCCCTTACTTGTACAAGCATCCCACTTATGATTAACCTCTATCGCAAGCATCAGCAAATACAACAAAAGTATTAAGGTAAACCTAACCATAGCATGAAACATATGGATCCAAATCAACCCCTTACGAAGCAACGCATAAACTAGGGTTTAAGCTTCTGTCACTCTAGCAACCCATCATCTACTTATTACTTCCCAATGCCTTCCTCTAGGCCCAAACAATGGTGAAGTGTCATGTAGTCGACGTTCACATAACACCACTAGAGGAGAGACAACATACATCTCATCAAAATATCGAACGAATACCAAATTCACATGACTACTAATAGCAAGACTTCTCCCATGTCCTCAGGAACAAAAGTAACTACTCACAAAGCATAAACATGTTCATAATCAGAGGGGTATTAATGTGCATATAGGATCTGAACATATGATCTTCCACCAATTAAACCAACTAGCATCAACTATAAGGAGTAATTAACACTACTAGCAACCTACTAGCACCAATCCCGGACTTGGAGACAAGAATTGGATACAAGAGATGAACTAGGGTTTTGAGATGAGATGGTGCTGATGAAGATGTTGATGGAGATTGCCCTCTCCCAATGAGAGGAGCGTTGGTGATGACGATGGCGATGATTTCCCCCTCCGGGAGGGAAGTTTCCCCGGCAGAACAGCCCCGCCAGAAACCTAGATTGGTTCCGCCAAGGTTCCGCCTCGTGGCGGAGGAGTTTCGTCCGAGAAGATGGCTTATGATTTTAATAGAAAGATAACCCCGGAGTTTCGTCCGCCAAGGTCCCCGCCAGAAAGCACCGTGAATAAAATGTGAACCACATCAGTCATTAAATATCTAGGGACTCCAAACCTTGGAAAGATAACTTTTTTAAGCATTTTAATAGAAGTGTTATGATCAGCACTACTAGTTGGAATAGCTTCTACCCACTTAGTAACGTAATCAACAACAACTAAAATATGTGTATAACCATTAGAGGAAGGAAAAGGTCCCATATAGTCAAAGCCCCAAACATCAAATGGTTCAATAACAAGTGAATAATTCATAGGCGTTTCTTGACGTCTACTAATATTACCAACTCTTTGACATTCATCACAAGATAAGACAAACTTACGGGCATCCTTGAAGAGAGTAGGCGAATAAAAACCAGATTGCAGTACCTTATGTGCAGTTCTATCTCTAGCATGGTGTCCTCCATAAGCTTCGGAGTGACACTTGCGTAGGATCTGTTCCTGTTCATGCTCAGGTACACAACGTCTAATAACACCATCTACTCCTTTATAAAGATGTGGGTCTTCCCAAAAGTAATGCCTCAAATCATAAAAGAACCTTTTCTTTTGCTGGTATGTGAAACTAGGTGGTATAAACTTAGAAATAATGTAATTAGCATAATCAACATACCATGGAGCAATATGAGAAGCATTTATGATATTTAATTGCTCATCAGGAAAGCTATCATCAATAGGTAGTGGGTCATCAAGCACATTTTCTAACCTAGACAAGTTGTCTACAACGGGGTTCTCAGCTCCTTTTCTATCAACAATATGTAAATCAAATTCTTGTAGCAAGAGAACCCATCTAATAAGTCTAGGTTTAGCATCTTTCTTTTCCATAAGATACTTAATAGCAGCATGATCAGTGTGAATAGTTACTTTAGAATCAACAATATAAGGTCTAAACTTATCACAAGCAAATACAACTGCTAAGAATTATTTTTCAGTAGTAGCATAATTTCTTTGAGCATTGTCTAGAGTTTTACTAGCATATTGAATAACATTTAGTTTCTTATCAACTCTTTGTCCTAGAACAGATCAAACAGCATAATCACTAGCATCACACATAATTTCAAAGGGTAAATTCCAATCAGGTGGTTGAACAATAGGTGCAGAGATCAATGTTTTCTTAAGTATTTCAAATGCTTCTACACAATCATCATCAAATACAAATGGTATATCTTTTTGTAATAAATTATTCAGAGGCCGAGAAATTTTTGAGAAGTCCTTAATGAACCTCCTATAAAAACCGGCATGACCAAGGAAGCTTCTTATACCTATGATGTCCTTGGGACATGGCATCTTTTCAATAGCATCAACCTTGGCTTTATCAACTTCAATACCTCTTTCAGAAACTTTATGCCCAAAGACAATACCTTTATTAACCATAAAGTGGCACTTTTCCCAATTCAAGACAAGATTAGTTTCTTCACATCTCTGCAAAACTCGATCAAGGTTGCTCAAGCAATCATCAAAAGAAGATCCATAGACGGAAAAGTCGTCCATGAAAACCTCACAAATCTTTTCACAAAAGTCAGAGAATATAGCCATCATGCATCTTTAAAAGGTAGCAGGTGCATTGCATAAACCAAGAGGCATACGTCTATAAGCAAAAGTACCAAAAGGGCATGTAAAAGTAGTCTTTGATTGATCTTTGGCTGATACAGGTATTTGAGAGAAGCCAGAATAACCATCTAGAAAGCAAAAATGTATATGTTTGGATAATCTTTCTAGCATTTGATCGATAAAAGGTAAGGGGTAATGATCCTTTTTAATAGCCTTATTTAATTTGCGGAAATCAATTACCATTCTATAACCAGTAATAATTCTTTGAGGAATCAATTCATCTTTATCATTAGGAACAACAGTAATACCTCCCTTCTTAGGGACACAATGGACAGGGCTTACCCACTGACTGTCAGCAACGGGGTAAATTATACCTGACTCAAGGAGCTTTAGTATCTCCTTTCTTACCACTTCTTTCACTTTAGGATTCAATCGGTGCTGATGATCACGAACTAGTTTAGCATCTTCTTCCAAATTAATTTTATGTTGGCATAGAGTGGGACTAATGCCCTTAAGATCATCAAGAATATACCCAATAGCAGCACAGTGCTTCTTCAGAATTTTCAATAATCTCTCTTCTTCATGTTCTGAAAGGTTAGCACTAATAATAACATGATATATCTTTTTCTCATCAAGATAAGCATATTTAAGAGTATCCAGTAACGGTTTAAGCTCAAACACGGGATCACCCTTGGGTGGAGGAGGATCTCCTAGGATTTCAACAGGTAAATTATGTTTCATAATAGGTTCTTGTTTAAAGAACACTTCATCTAATTCCCTTCTTTCATTCATAAACATATCATTTTCATGGTCTAGCAAATATTGTTCTAAAGGATCACTAGGGGGTACGGCAATAGAGGCAAGACCAATAATTTCATCTTTACTAGGTAATTCTTCTTCACGATGTTGTCTACTAAATTTAGAAAAATTAAATTCATGAGTCATATCATCTAAACCGATAGTAACAACATCCCTTTTACAATCTATGGTAGCATTAACAATATTTAAGAAGGGTCTACCAAATATAATGGGACAAAAGTTATCTTGTGGGGAACCAAGAATAAGAAAATCAGCAGGATATTTAGTTTTCCCACACAAGACTTCAACATCTCTAACAATTCCCATTGATGAAATAGTATCTCTATTAGCAAGTTTAATTGTGACATCAATATCTTCTAACTCAATAGGTGCAATGTCATGCATAATTTCGTTGTATAAGTCAATAGGTATTCCACTAGCACTAGCCCCCATATCACATAAGCCATGATAACAATGATCTCCTATTTTAACAAAAATAACAGGCATACCTACCATAGGTCTAGGTTTATCTGTATCACGGGGTTTAGCAATTCTAGCAGTTTCATCACAGAAATTAATAACATGCCCATCTATATTATCAGACAAGAGATCTTTAACAATAGCAATATTAGGTTCAACTTTAACTTGCTTAGGAGGTGTGTATGTTTTAATATTGCTTTTACAAACCACAGTTGAAGCTTTAGCATGATCCTTTATCCTAACAGGGAAAGGTGGTTTCTCAACATAAGAAGTAGGAACAATAGGATCATTATAAGTAATAGTCTTTTCTTCAACTTTAATAGGTGCAGCTACTTTTACTTCTATGGGAGGATGACATTTAAACCACTTCTCCTTGGGGAGATCAACATAGGCAGCAAAAGATTCATAGAAAGAAGCTATTATCTCAGAGTCAAGTCCATATTTAGTGCTAAATTTATGAAAAATATCGGTATCCACAAAATATTTAACACAATCAAAACTAGGTGTCATACCTGACTCCTTACCATTGTCGAGGTCCCAATCTTCGGAGTTGCGTTTAATTCTTTCCAATAAATCCCATTTGAATTCAATAGTCTTCATCATAAAAGAGCCAGCACAAGAAGTATCAAGCATGGTGCGATTGTTATCAGAAAGCCGAGCATAAAATTTTTGAATAATTATTTCTCTTGAGAGCTCATGATTGGGGCATGAATATAACATTGATTTAAGCCTCCCCCAAGCTTGAGCGATGCTTTCTCCTTCGCGAGGCCAAAAATTATATATATAATTGCGATCACGATGAACAAGATGCATAGGATAAAACTTTTGATGAAATTCCAATTTCAATCGTTTGTAGTTCCAAGACTCCATATCATCACATAGCCTATACCATGTCGATGCATCTCCCCTCAAAGATAAAGAGAAGACCTTCTTCTTAACAACATCTCCGGGTACACCTGCAAGCTTAACTAATCCACAAAATTCATCCACATATATTAGATGTTCATCAGGATGTTTTGTTCCATCTCCTAAAAAAGGATTAGCTAGCAGTTTTTCTACCATACCCAAAGGAATTTCAAAGCAAGCATTTTCATTTTCAGTAGGTTCAATAGGTTGAGGAGAAACTCTTTGCTCTACTGGTTGGGGTGAAGATACCCCGAACAAGCCCCTCAGAGGATTACTTTCCATAGTAACAAGTGACAGTAAATTTGAGCACACTATATAAATTTTTCCTTACCAAATTCCACCTACCAAAGGCGCTTCACTCCCCGGCAACGGCGCCAGAAAAGAGTCTTGATGACCCACAAGTATAGGGGATCTATCGTAGTCTTTTAGATAAGTAAGAGTGTCAGACCAATGAGGAGCAGAAGGAAATGATAAGCGGTTTCCAGCAAGGTATTCTCTGCAAGTACTGAAATAAGGGGTAACAGATAGTTTTGTGATAGGATAACTGGTAACGAGCAACAAGTAACAAAATTAAATAAAGTGCAGCAAGGTGGCCCAATACTTTTGTAGCAAAGGACAAGCCTGGACAAACTCTTATATGATGTAAAGCACTCCCGAGGACACATGGGAATATCGTCAAGCTAGTTTTCATCACGCTCATATGATTCGCGTTCGGTACTTTGATAATTTGGTATGTGGGTGGACCGGTGCTTGGGTGCTTCCCTTAATTGGACAAGCATCCCACTTATGATTAACCTCTATTGCAAGCATCCACAGATACAACAAAAGTATTAAGGTAAACCTAACCATAGCATGAAACATATGGATCCAAATCAACCCCTTACGAAGCAACGCATAAACTAGGGTTTAAGCTTCTGTCACTCTAGCAACCCATCATCTACTTATTAATTCCCAATGCCTTCCTCTAGCCCCAAACAATGGTGAAGTGTCATGTAGTCGACGTTCACATAACACCACTAGAGGAGAGACAACATAAATCTCATCAAAATATCGAACGAATACCAAATTCACATGACTACTCATAGCAAGACTTCTCCCTTGTCCTCAGGAACAAAAGTAACTACTCACAAAGCATAAACATGTTCATAATCAGAGGGGTATTAATGTGCATATAGGATCTGAACATATGATCTTCCACCAATTAAACCAACTAGCATCAACTACAAGGAGTAATTAACACTACTAGCAACCTACTAGCACCAATCCCGGACTTGGAGACAAGAATTGGATACAAGAGATGAACTAGGGTTTTGAGATGAGATGGTGCTGATGAAGATGTTGATGGAGATTGCCCTCTCCCGATGAGAGGAGCGTTGGTGATGATGATGGCGATGGTTTCCCCCTCCGGGAGGGAAGTTTCCCCGGCAGAACAGCCCCGCCAGAACCCTAGATTGGTTCCGCCTCGTGGCGGCCGAGTTTCGTCCGAGAAGATGGCTTAAGATTTTTTTTTTCCCATTGAAAGAGTCCATATAGCAGAAGATGGTCACCGGAGGGCCACCAGGGGGCCCATGAAGGAGCTATGCAGAATAGGTCTCTAATATTTGCTCCTTTTCCAGCCAGAATCCCAGCTGTCGGCATTCTCCCTCTTTATGTAAACCTTGTAAAATAAGAGAGAATAGACATAAGTATTGTGACATAATGTGTAATAACAGCCCATAATGCAGTAAATATTGATATAAAAGCATGATGCAAAATGGACGTATCATCTATGAAGATGCATTTATCCACTTTGGGTTCGAGCTTATCAGCCTAAAACTTTTTCACATAAGCGTCGCAGGCCCAAACTTTTAAGAAACGATAGCTTAGGTTTTTCTAAACCATAGTTCACATGGTGTCGTCTCAATGGAATTGCGTGGTGCCCTATTTAAAGTGAATGCGGTTGTCTTTAATGTCTAACCCATAAACAATAGTGGTAATTCGATAAGAGACATCATGGTATGGACCATATCCAATAGGGTGCAGTTATGATGTTCGGACACACCATCACAATATGGTGTTCCTGGCGTTATTAGTTGTGAAACAATTTCCACAATGTCTTAATTGTGTGCCAAAATCGTAACTCAGATATTCATCTCTATGATCATATCATAGATATTTTATCCTCTTGTCACGATGATCTTCAACTTCACTCTGAAATTACTTAAACCTTTCAATAATTCAGACTTGTGTTTCATCAAGTAAATATACTCAGCATCTACTCAAATCATCTGTGAAGTAAGAACATAACGATATCCACTGCGTGCCTCAGCACTCATTGGACTACACACATCAAAATGTATTACTTCCAACAAGTTGCTTTCTGTTCCATCTTACTGAAAACGAGGCCTTTCATTCATCTTGCCCGTGTGGTATGATTTGCATGTCTCAAGTGATTCAAAATCAAATGAGTCCAAACGATCCATCTGTATGGAGATTCTTCATGCATATCTACCAATAGACATGGTTCACATGTCTCAATCTTTTCAAAAACGAGTGAGTTCAAAGATCCATCAACATGGAGCTTCTTCATGCGTTTTATACCAACATGACTCAAATGGGAGTGCCACAAGTATGTGGTACTATCATTACTATCTTATATCTTTTGGCATGAACATGTGTATCACTACGATCGAGATTCAATAAACCATTCATTTTAGGTTCAAGACCATTGAAGGTATTATTCAAATAAACAGAGTAACCATTATTCTCCTTAAATGAATAACCGTATTGCGATGAACATAATCCAATCATGTCTATCCTCAACGCAAACACCAAATAACAATTATTTACGTTTAACACCAATCCCGATGGTAGAGGGAGCGTGCGATGTTTGATCACATCAACCTTGGAAACACTTCCAACACATATTGTCATCTCGCCTTTAGCTAGTCTCCGTAGCCTTTTATTTCGAGTTACTAACACTTAGCAACCGAACCGGTATTTATTACCCTGGTGCTACTAGGAGTACTAGTAAAGTACACAATAATATAACGTATATTCAAAATACTTCTGTCGACCTTGCCAGCCTTCTCATCTACCAAGTATCTAGAGTAGTTCTGCTTCAGTGACCGTTCCCCTCATTACAGAAGCACTTAGTCTTGGGTTTGGGTACAACCTTGGGTTTCCTCACTAGAGCAGAAACTGATTTGCCGTTTCATGAAGTATCCCTTCTTTCCCTTGCCCTTCTTGAAACTAGTGGTTTAACCATCAACAATTGATGCTCCTACTTGATTTCTACTTTCGCGGTGTCAAACATCGCGAATTGCTCAAGGATCATCATGTCTATCCCTGATATGTTATAGTTCATCACGAATCTCTAAAAGCTTGGTGGCAGTGACTATGGAGAACCATCACTATCTCATCTGGAAGTTTAACTCCCACTCGATTCAAGAAATTGTAGTACTCAAACAATCTGAGCACATGCTCAACAATTGAGCTTTTCTCCCTTAGTTTGCAGGCTTAAGAAACTTGTCGGAGGTCTCATACCCCTTGACGTGGGCACTAGTCTGAAATCCCAATTTCGGTCTTTGGAACATCTCATATGTTCTGCGAAGTTTCAAAAACGTCTTTGGTGCCACAATTCTAAAATGTTAGCATTACGCACTAAACTATCACGTAGTCATCAAAACATGTATGTTAGATGTTTCCCAACATCTACAGACGACGCTCGAGGTTCAGCACACCGAGCGGTGCATTGAGGACATAAGCCTTCTGCGCAGCAATGAGGATAATCCTCAGTTGACGGACCCAGTCCGCATAATTTATACTATCAACTTTCAACTAAATTTTCTCTAGGAACATATCTTAAACAGTAGAACTAAAGTGTAAGCTATGACATAATTTGCAAAGACCTTTTGACTATGTTCATGATAATTAAGTTCATCTAATTATTTAATGAACTCCCACTTAGATAGACATCCCTCTAGTCATCTAAGTGATACATGATCCGAGTCAACCAGGCCGTGTCCGATCATCATGTGAGACGGACTAGTCATCATCGGTTAACATCTTCATGTTGATCGTATCTACTATACGACTCATGTTCGACCTTTTGGTCTCTTGTGTTCCGGGGCCATGTCTGTACATGCTAGGCTCGTCAAGTCAACCTAAGTGTTTCGCATGTGTAAATTTGGCTTACACCCGTTGTATGCGAACGTTAGAATCTATCACACACGATCATCACATGGTGCTTCGAAACAACGAACCTTCGCAACGGTGCACAGTTAGGGGGAACACTTTCTTGAAATTTTAGCGAGGGATCATCTTATTTATGCTACCGTCGTTCTAAGCAAATGAGATGTAAACATGACAAACATCACATGAAAATCATAAAGTGCCATGATATGGCCAATATCATCTTGTGCCTTTTGATCTCCATCTTCGAGGCGCGGCAAGATCACCTTCGTCACCGGCATGACGCCCTGATCTCCATCATCGTGTCTTCATGAAGTTGTCTCGTCAACTATTACTTCTACTACTATGGCTAACGGTTATCAATGAAGTCAAGTAATTGCATGGAGTTTTTCATTGACACGCGGGTCATACAATAAATTAAGACAACTCCTATGGCTCCTGCCGGCTGTCATACTCATCGAAATGCAAGTCGTGATTCCTATTACAAGAACATGATCAATCTCATACATCACATATATATAATTCGTCACATCCTTTTGGCCATATCACATCACATAGCATACCCTGCAAAACAAGTTAGACGTCCTCTAATTGTTGTTGCATGTTTTATGTGGTTGTTATGGGTTTCTAGCAAGAACGTTTCTTACCTACGCAAAAGCCACAACGGTGATATGCCAATTGCTATTTACCCTTCATAAGGACCCTCTTCATCGAATCTGATCCGACTAAAGTGGGAGAGACAGACAACCGCTAGCCACCTTATGCATCAAGTGCATGTCAGTCGGTGGAACCTGTCTCACGCAAGTGTATGTGTAAGGTCGATCCGGGCCGCTTCATCCCACAATGCCGCCGAATCAAGATAAGACTAGTAAAGGCAAGCAAATTGAACAAATCATCACCCACAACTACTTTGTGTTCTACTCGTGCATAGAATCTACGCATAGACCTAGCTCATGTTGCCACTGTTGGCGAACGTAGCAATAATTCAAAATTTTCCTACATGTCACCAAGATCAATCTAGGAGATACTAGCAACGAGAGAGAGGGAGTGCATCTTCATACCCTTGAAGATCGCTAAGCGGAAGGGTTACAAGAACGCGGTTGGTGGAGTCGTACACGCAGCGATTCAGATCGCGGTCGATTCCGATCTAAGCGCCGAACAATGGCGCCTCCGCGTTCAACACACGTACAGCCCGGGGACGTCTCCTCCTTCTTGATCGAGCAAGGGGAGAGGAGAAGTTGAGGGAGAACTCCGACAGCACGACGGCATGGTGGTGATGGAGCTCGTGGTTCTCCGGCAGGGCTTCGCCAAGCGCTACGGAGGAGGAGGAGGTGTAGGAGAGGGGTGGGGTTGCGCCAGGGGAAGGGTCTCGGTCTTCTGGCAGCCCTCCCACCCCCACTATTTATAGGAGAAGGGGAGAGGGGGCCGGACCCTTCAGATCCCATCTAGGGGAGGGGCGGTGGCTAGGGAGGGAACCCTAGATGGGTTTTGGGCACCCCCACCCCTAGGAGACTTGCCCCCAAGCCAGGAGGAGAGGCTGCCCTAGGGGAGGCGCCCCCACCTCTCCTGGTTACGTGAGATGGGGTGGGAGGGGCGCATAGCCCCTTAGTGGGCTGGTGTGCCCCTTCCCCTTGGCCCATAAGGCCCCCCAACACTTGCCGGGGCCTCCGAAACCACTTTCGGACACGCTGGTCGTCACCCGATACCGCCGAAACAATTTCGGACTCCAATATCCTTTGTCCAATATATCGATCTTCACCTCTGGACCATTCTGGAACTCCTCATCACGTCCGGGATCTCATCCGGGACTCCGAACAACCTTCGGTAACCACATACTATTTCCCATAACAACTCTAGCGTCACCGAACCTTAAGTGTTTAGACCCTACTAGTTCGGGAACCATACAGACATGATCGAGACATCTCTCCATCAAATAACCAACAGCGGGATCTGGATACCCATATTGGCTCCCACATGTTCCACGATGATCTCATCGGATGAACCACGATGTCGGGGATTCAATCAATCCCATATACAATTCCCTTTGTCTATCGGTATGTTACTTGCTCGAGATTCGATCGTCGATATCCCTATACCTTGTTCAATGTCGTTACCGGCAAGTCTCTTTACTCGTTCCATAACGCATGATACCGTGGCTAACTCATTAGTCACATTGAGCTCATTATGATGATGCATTACCGAGTGGGCCCAGAGATACCTCTCCGTCACACGGAGTGACAAATCCCAGTGTCGATTCGTGCCAACTCAACAGACACTTTCGGAGATACTCGTAGTGTGCCCTTATAGCCACCCAGTTACGTTGTGACGTTTGGCACACCCAAAGCATTCCTACGGTATCCGGGAGTTGCACAATCTCATGGTCTAAGGAAATGATACTTGACATTAGAAAAGCTTTAGCAGACGAACTATACGATCTTGTGCTATGCTTAGGATTGGGTCTTGTCCATCACATCATTCTCCTAATGATGTGATCTCATTATCAACGACATCCAATGTCCATGGTCAGGAAACCATAACCATCTATTGATCAACGAGCTAGTCAACTAGATGCTTCATAGGGACATGTTGTGGTCTATGTATTCACACATGTATTACGGTTTCTAGTTAATACAATTATAGCATGAACAATAGACAATTATCATGAACAAGGAAATACAATAATAACCATTTTATTATTTCCTCTAGGGCATATTTCAAACATTTCCTTCTCCCAAATACCATGAACCGCTTATGGCAGAAGTTCTTTGAACCAAAAGATCACAACCAGAGTGCTCTTAATGAGTTCTCGGTTCTATATTGTGACTCTGCCAGATCAACCTTTCTGCATGGGTTATCCGGAGGAAATATGTTGAGCTTTGTTCAACATACTAATCTATGCATCCAAAACTCAGAAAACATATGTTCCTTTGAGTTGACCCTCTTTAGTTGTATCCTGACCTCCGTCTATCAAGTGATAGTCAGGAATAGTTGTGCCATCGTGTTTGTCAGTGTCTATTATCCTTGTGGTCCGTCGAGCCGTTCTATTTCAAAATGACTAGGAGAAACAAACTCCAGTACCTCATCCATATCTAGACTTGGGTCAAAGAAGTTGTATTCCGCAGATCAAATGCCAATCCAGCTTTTGATTCTATTCTACCCAGAAGTATTGCCCTCTTGATGTCAGGAATGTCATGATAATTGCACCAACTCTTATGAATTCTTGACGCAGTGATACTTCTCACCATCATCATTCGCTCCTCGGTTCCGTGTTGTTGCAACCAAAATACCGACAAGTGAACCGTAATGTGTGAAATCAATACTCCTAGCAACTAGTTGCTTTGTAGTGAATGGACAATATTCTCATTCTTAGCGTGTTGGTTATTGAATCATCATTCTAAGATAGATTGTGCTACCTAGTCCTTATTTCTGGTGCACTCTTCGGTCAATGAGTTAGGATTGTGTCAATCCCTCACTCTTCTGATCATATCGTCTTGCCCTGAAAAGCAAGATTGTTCTCGAGCTTAGTAACATATCGGTGGTTCGTGATGTTCCGAATATCTTCTCGGAAGTATTACCAGGTTGTCACCTAACCGCTATGTTGAGTTTGTGATCATGTTGGTTTTCCTCCAAACCACCCATTCTCCAAGAATCTGTGTGGGATACCCCTGAGCTAGTTGGTTAAGCCAAACAACAACTTGGAGAGTTGGAAGATAAAAGCTTGTCTGACTTAGTTCATTCCAAAGGGATATCCTTGTGTGTTGTGTGTTTGTTGAAGAAAGATGATATCTTCCTCGATTGATCCTCGTGATCAATTGTCGGTGCTATTGTCTTATCCAATCTTTGATTTGCGCAAGGGCTATTGTCAAATCAAATCAGAACCAACGATAATCGTAATGTTGTCTTACTCATGGTTGATCCCTCGAGCATACACCGTTACATTCTTTTGGTCTGACCAATACTATCACATTGTTCACATGATGGTGGAAATCCAGTGATATGGAAAATTCCGATGAGTTGTTGTTGAGCCCATCAGCAACATTTTGTCTCCCGCGTGATTTATGTTGAACATCAACCTAGTGTTGGAAACCTTGTAAGCAATGCCTTCGTGTTTCATTCATGAAGCTTATGCTTGGATGGAAGAAGTGACTCCCTCGAATTCATGCGCATTTGGTGCTAGTTGCCGCCGTGAGTTCGAGAAAGATTGTTTTTGTTTCCTCTGGTACCATCCCAAGTCAATTATGCATGTGCGAATGTATTCTATGGTTTGGTAGATTAATTACCTCCACTCCATATGTATTCCCTAGCACACCAAGCCACTGATTGATTTGTTCAAAGAAAAGAAGTTCATGCGCCAATCCTGAAGGGCCCGGACGGATATGCACAAGACTTCGTTATCTCAATGATGGTTCCCAATCAGAACTCGGTAGTGTTTTATTGCAAACTACCATGTGATCATGCTTGTCTCGGACAGCGTGTTCACCTATGTGTAGCAGAACCAGCTCATGTTTTGGAGCTTACTATCGTAATTCATTTCCCGAGAATCTCGCAATGCCATCTCATCGATTTGTGTTGCAAACTTTCATTTTCTTCTAGACTCGATGAGTTTGGAATAACCTGTTATTAACCATATCTGAATCTCAGGCAGATATGACGGTTGGAACTTTTCCAAGATCTATGATGTAGGTCCCGACAAGGTTGATGTTCTGGCCGACACACCTAACCGGAAGATCTATCATTGTAGTGTCTTGATTGAGCTATTTGACCATCTTCTCCATGAGGATTTAGTGCAACTTATTCTAGAAGTTGTTCCTCAGGGGTCATTGTGATCTCGGTTTCCTCGATTATGCTAGAACCATTCAAACAGTGGAATCACTCTCGTCTGTTGGGTTTCTCCCCAGTTACTAGAATCATTCCCAGCATTGTATTTTGTTCCCAGCTTGCACCACCATTGTGCCATCCCCTATGGACTACCTTTCTCAATAATTATTGATTAGGATCATCTTCAAAGTGGTCCTACCACAGATCCCATCCATTTCTGATGATAAGCAAAATCATCCATTGCGATGTATTCAACAAGGTAGTCCACATCATCCATCCTAGTTTGAGTATGCCATTCTTCCGAGCTCCCTCAAACGATCGATTGTGATTTGCCTTAGGCTGGTATAAGGAGTTTCAATGATCTATGGATCAAAAGTAATACTTTTTGCCACTTAAGGTAATAATTCTACGAGTCACCTTCCTTAAGGTGCCCCATTATGGAATCATGGCAATTTTTCCTCGCTATTTGAAACCCTCATCAAATTGTTCCTTCCGTCCCTCCTGATGTATGTTTTGCCTCTCAGCTCCAGAGATGTTTCTATGTTCCATCCCGTGAGTTGATCTTGTGATCATTAAGATGATCCAAAGTTGCTCGAACCCCAGGAAAATTGATTCTTCTAAAATTCTCCCTTTCCTCTCGTTGTCATGTTAGATGGAGTTCTCGGAGAAAGATGTCGAGACAAAGATGATGATCGAATCAACGTTCTTGTGAAGTGCAACCCGGATCATGGAGTTTGTGTTAGTTGCGTCCCCCCCCCCCCCGCTTCATCTTACCCTATGCCTGAATCTCGGGAAGAGATTCTTCTTTAGTAGGGGTGAGTTGTCACATCCCTAGTTCTGGTATGCACTAGGCTAGCCTTTCATGTGTTCATCATGTTTACATCTCCCAGAAAGTCGAAGTGGGGATGACAGAAAACCCCAGCACCACTTAAACCAACTAGGGTTTACTAGAATTCTTTCAATGAACCTGAAATGCCCTTCTAAAATGTTCATCATCTTTGCCTTGGTCTAGAACCTCTGACAAAAATGGTGCACAATTTTCTAGGACAGCATAAGGTCACTGGATTAAATAATACTCTATTTGCATTTGGGCATTTAAATACTATAAAATATTTTAAATGTCCAAATAATCATAAACTAAAATGTTTACTGTTGGAAATATTCCAAACAATGGGCATGAGAAGTTTCATGATTTTTGATATTGTTTTGGTATTTTTAATAAAGCCATAAAGCTTACAGAATAATAGAAAACAGAACAGAAACTAAGAAAAGACAGAAACCTCACCTAGGCCTTACCTGGCAGAAGAGGCCCGGCCCACTAGGGGCTGAGTGGTCTTCTTCCTCCTGCCAGGAGGACAGACAGATGCGTGGCATGCGCGCCGACGACGCCGTGCCACCTCCTCCTTCAGCCGCGCAGCCCCAACCCCTCCAGACTTGCCACGGAGACGCCCAGCTTCCCCTCTTCCATTTCCCCCTCTCTCTGGTCGCCTCCCCCTTCTCTGTCCCTCGTGCGCGCAACCACCGAGCGCCTCGCAGCGCGCCGACGAGCTCCACCGCGGCCACCGACCACCCCACGCCTCGCCGTAACGCCAAGATGCTCTGCCTCGTCCCCCTCTTCTGTGAGCATCCCCGACCTCACCCTTGTGCTCGCTGGGCTCGCTGTGAGCCTCCGCACCGAACCTCTCTCTCCCCGATGCCAGTTTCTTCCTCTAACCACGGGCTCCGTCGAGCCCGAGAGTTCCTCGCCGCCGGCCATGACGTCGTAGTGGTTAGAGCCCACCCGCACTGCATATGAGCGCGTCACCACAACCAGGGCGTCTGTAGGAGCCCGTAGCCACCAGCGGCTCCTCCCCACATGCCCCCTAGCTCCAACCCGAGCTCACCCGAACTCCGGCCGCCGCTGCGAGCTCGCTTCCGACAAGCTCGGTCCACCCCAGCTGCTCCCGGTTGCCCCGTTAGATGCACATGATCGCCAGCTCCCCGTAGAGCCTCTCCGCCGCCCTTTTGGACGCCCGTGGGTGATTTCTGAGCCGCGCTGCCGTCTCGGGCCTCACCGGCGTCGAGTTGTCGATGGGTTTGACCCCGCTGACCGGGGTTTGACCCCAGTTTGACCGCCATGGTTGACTAAGGTGTGGGCCATGCCCTTGTTTAGTCTAGGTGTTAGAGAAGTTAGCGCCAATTAACCTAGTTAGTTGGTTGACTCACCAACAAGTGGGCCCAGGCCCTAATTAACCTAGGTTAGTGCTAACCAAACACTAACTAACTCTGTTAGTTAGTTGTTACACCGACATGTGGGTCCCAGCCATCAGGTTTGACCTGGGCTGGCGCCTTTGACCTGCTGACGTCATGCTGATGTAGTAATACATTTTTTGGATTTATTAATAATCAGGAAATTCCAAAAAATATCCAAAACTTCAAAAATTCATAGAAATTAATCTATAGCTCCAAATGAAATAAATTATATATGAAAAATTATCAGAAAAATGTGATCTAACCATTTATGCTACTTTCATGCATGTTCAACCAACTTATACCCATTGTATAAGTGAAAACATGATAATGGCATTTTAAATGCTAAATATGGAGTTTGCATATGAACCCTTGGTTCATATGGACTTCATTTAAATGGTTGCTAGTTGCATTAGCCCAAACACCAGCATGTTGACATGTCATGATCATGCATCATATTGTTACAGTGCATTGATTGTGTTCCTTCTCTGTTGACGGTATTTGTCCCCTCTTAGTAGACGTGGTTTCGACGGTGTGATCAATGACACTGATGAAGAGCTATATCATCTTCAGAAGTGCCAGGTAAGCAAAACCCCTTTGTTCATTCCGATAAAATCCCACTCTCTCGCTCATGCTCTCTTTTACTGCATTAGGACAACATCGACTCAACTGTTACATGCTGCGGTAGCTGAACCCCTTTTCCTCTGCATGACCTGTCATTGCCACAGTAAATAGATGAAACTCACTAGCATGAGTAGGAGTTGTTTGGGCCCTGATGTGCCTACTCATTCATGCTTGTTTGTCATGCCTGCTACTGCTTAGAGTTGAGTCAGGTCTGATTCATCGGGAATGAATTGGAATGGTGATGAACATGTCCTACTATGTGTGAGCTAAGTGTGTGAACATGATTTCATAGACAAGTGAAAGTGGATACTCTAAAATGCACAAGATAAGCATGAGTGCTATGGATGGCGTTCTCGTAGGGAGACAGGAGCGGATCCATAGCAGTGTATTGATATGGTGAATATGTGGACTCGTGTGCGCCAACTCAAAGAGTTGCCTGCAGTCGTAGTATAGGATAGCCACTGAGTCAAAGCTGGCTTGCTGCAGTTAAACTCCACCACCCCCTTTGTTGATAATGATGCATATGTATTTAGTTCTGATGTAAGTCTTGCTGGGTACAGTTGTACTCACGTTTGCTTATTTTATGTTTTGCAAAGAGACTTCAGTCTCGCTAGTAGTTCCGCTTGGACTTCGACATTTAGCTTGTTACCTCAGCTATGATCTTATACCCTTGGGAGGGTCTTGTAGATAGTCAGGCTTCTCATCCTTTTCTTTTGTAGTTGTCTGTACTCAGATAAGTTAAGCTTCCGCTTGTGCTTATTGCTTGTATGACTTGAATGCTGGGTCATGAGACCCATGTTTGTAATATCTGACTCTTCGGAGTCTTAGGAATAAATACTTTGAGTCGTAGAGTTTTGTTGTGATGCCATGTTGTATTTACACATATCGAGCATATTGTGTGTATGATTGAAATGCTTGGTATGTGTGGGATCCGACAACCTAGTTGTCTATCCTTGGTAGCCTCTCTTATGGGGAAATGTAGTCTAGTGCTTCCACTGAGCCATGGTAGTATGCTACAGCCCGGTTTACTGGAGTCCTGTTAGCCCAGTTGCTACTGCTCCGGAACACTTAGACTGGCCGGCATGTGATCCACTTCGTTCCTGTGTCTGTCCCTTCAGGGAAATGTCATGCGATGAATTCCGGAGTCCTGCTAGCCTGCTACAACCCGGGTTCCCGGAGTCCTGTTAGCCCAGTTGCTACAGCCCGTATTCACACGCTGATGACCGACACGTTCGATGCCAGTTCATGTATGTCTGTCCCCATAAGTTAGCGCCACTTTGGGTTCACGACTAGTCATGTCGGCCCGGGTTCTCTGTCATATGGATACTAACAACACTATCATATACGTGAGCCAAAAGGCGCAAACAGTCCCGGGCCAGGTAAGGTGGCACCCGTGGGAATACCGTGCGTGAGGCCGCAAAGTGATATGATGTGTTACATGCTAGAACGGTGTGACTTAGGATAGGGGTCCTGACACCCATCCAGATTAGCAACGGCGGCGGCCGGACCTTGCGGCCCTGTTTCGGGCGCAAGGAGAGCTCGGGGGCACGTAGCTGTTCTCGCTCGTCTTCGGAGTCTCGTAGAGCTCAGGAGAACCGCTGGACTCCCAAGAGTCGCTGCTGATGGAGCAGCCGCGAGTCGGGCATGCCTCGTCCTGGCGCTCCCCTTCGGGGAAACACTCCAAGCGGCGACCCTCCGCGTCGAAGACCTTGAAGAACAGTGTGGAGGCGCCGTCATACTCGAAGTGGACCATGAGGGCGCCCTCCGCACGGCAAACCCACGCGACCTCGCCCCAGCCACGGGACATGAAGATCTTGCCGGTGGAGACTGCTTCAACCTCTGCTCTGGTCGCCGGAGCGTCGCAGTCGGCATGCTGCAACCAGAGTTCAAGAGGCCCCCTTGGAGGCATCACGTCAGAGAAGAAGCGCGGGAAGCGGATCCAGGAGCTTGGGGGGCATCGCCTCCCACAGCACGAGCTTGCGTGAGCAGCCCGCGCATGGGCTCCAGGAGCGACGGCACTCGTCGCCGCAGCGAGTCGACCTTGGATGCGGTGCGCGCGCCGGCGCTCGTTGCTCCTTCCTCCCGAGCCCTCGGCTTGGGCATGCAAGGGCAGTGGATACCTAGGAGGAGGCCACTCGCACCAAGGCCTCGTCACCACCTGCATCGCCGCAGCATCGCGGCGGTGGACCGACCTCTTCTTTGGCGGAAGCAGCGCCGGCATGTCAAGCGGAATATTTCCCTTCTCGTCAGCTGAGAACCTTCGGATCGGCGGCATTGAAGTTGCTACTAGCAGTAGAGCGGGGGAAGAAGAAGCAAGTGGAATGGGAAGAAGTGGGGGACGGGGGCTCCGCCCCCTTCCTCATTTATAGCGGAAGAAGGCCAACCAGCGCCCCCCACGATCACAGGTAATGATGGTTTTCCTTGCATGTCACAGGGCCTTGTCAAGTCGGGCAGTTGCCAAGGCAGCATGTCGAAGCGGAGACACCCACGTCCAATCAACCGCCACACGTCAATCGAGGCTGCAGGCTTTTGGGGCCCGCGGTGCTCCGCGCTTGACCTTTGGCTTCGCCCTGAAGCAAGCCCGAGCGTGCCTTGGGCCCGGGGGCTACTATCGGCATTCTGGGAACGGGGGTCCCCAGACTTGCCTGCCTGTGGCCCATGGCGTGGTTGGGCTGGCAGGTCTGTACAGCCCATCTTCATCGATGAGGTATTCAAGACCCTCGCGAGGGGCCAAGCCTCGCGAGGCGGATGAGGCAAGACCTCCTCAGGAGCGGCCTCGCCAGGCAGGCTCACGAGGGGCGGAAAGATCAAGGCAAGGCAAACCTCACGAGGTCCTCGTGACGTGAGCCATGACAATCGAGACCAGGCGAGCGCCATCACGCGTAGCGTCCTTGCTTCCTCTTTGGTGCCAAGGGGGCAAGCGCAAGCGCGGAGTACCGAGGCATCAAGGAAAGGTTTCCATATCGGTGCAACGAGACCAAGACCAGTAGGACGGCAAGACGGAGGTCACCATGGAGCCCAAGACGGCGTCACCACCAGAGCCTTTTGCAGGCGAAGACTGCTTTTTTCAGGATAAGATGTACTAGTTGTCCCCTTTCAAATTGGTCGTTGTTGGCTCCCTTCCCGCTCAATATTTGGGGAGAGGACCAGGGCCTATATAAGCAGAACTAGCCACCACAATAGGGGGGATTCAACGATAAGAGAAAAGGAGAAGGACGAGTAAAGAGGAGAGGGAGAACTCATTCAGAGGATCTCACCCACACAAGTTCACCAAGCACAAGAACACCTCAACCTCAGGAGGTTGTTCTTCCATTTGTACTGTTCATCATTAGCCCAAGAGGCAATCCACCACCACCACACTGGAGTAGGGTATTACACCACAACGGTGGCCCGAACCAGTATAAATCTTGTGTCTTTGTCTTGTGAGTTCGTCGAGTGCATCCACGAGATCTTAGCGAGCTAGGGCGTGGATCAATAGGGAGAAAACCTTCGCGCGCACCCTAGTGTTCGAACCTCGAAGGTTTTGCCGGAACCCGTGATCCGACACGGTACTTTGCCATCTTCGGATCTTTGGTGTCGAAATCTCCATTTATTTGAGATATTGCAAGGTTTGAGTCGCCGCGTACTTCTAGGCATTGTATGCCCATGGAGACGGCCATCCGGAGTCCATGCAATAAGGCCTTGTGTTCGGCTGCATTATTGGAGTCTGTGTATAGTATTTGGAGAACGTACTGGACGACGTCTCCAGTAGGGGATGTTAAAACGACGCTCGCTCCTAACCCTGCCAGCATTTTGGAGCCGTCGAAATACATGACCCAATTGGAGTACTTGCCATACTCTTTAGGGAGTTCAGCCTCTGTCCATTCGGCGATGAAGTTGGCCAATACTTGGGATTTGATAGCTCGACGTGGCTTATATGTAATGTCAAATGGGAGGAGCTCGATGGCCCATTTGGCAATCCGGCCCATGGCATCGCGGTTGTTTATAATGTCATTGAGTGGTACTTTGGAGGTCACCGTGATCGAACACTCCTGGAAGTAGTGACGGAGCTTTCGGGATGCCATGAAGACCGCGTATGCTATCTTTTGATAATGAGGGTACCGGGATTTGCATGGTGTAAGGACAGTAGATACGTAGTATACTGGCTTCTAAAGCGGGAATTTATGTCCTTCATGTTCTCGTTCAACGACGAGTACGACGCTCACCACCTGATGTGTTGCCGATATGTATAATAACATCGGTTCGCCGGCGTTTGGTGCTGCCAGGATTGGATTTCTCGCAAGAAGGGTTTTTATTTCCTCCAGTCCGGCTGTTGCAACGTCCATCCACTCGAAGTGGTCGGTTCGCCGTAGAAGGTGATAGAGTGGCAGTGCCTTTTCTCCCAATCTGGAGATAAAGAGGCTTAGAGCTGCTACGCAACCCGTGAATTTTTGAACTTGTTTAAGGTCTGTTGGCTTAGCCAATTGTGACAAAGCCCGGATTTTGGCTAGGTTTGCTTCAATTCCTCTATTGGAAACGATGAGGCCTAGCAATTTTCCAGCAGGGACGCCGAAAACGCACTTCTCCGGATTGAGCTTAAAGTCATACATGCGGAGGTTGTCGAACGTGAGACGTAAATCGTCTATTAGTGTTACGACGTGCCTAGTTTTGATGACGACGTCGTCCACGTAAGCTTCAACTGTCTTGCCGATCTGTTTCTCTAGGCATGTTTGAATCATGCATTGGTATGTGGCGCCGGCGTTCTTGAGCCCGAAGGGCATAGTGTTGAAGCAGAATGGCCCATATGGGGTGATGAATGCAATTGCAGCTTGATCGGATTCCTTCATTTTGATTTGATGGTATCCGGAATATGCGTCAACAAAACACAGTGAGTCATGTCCTGCGGTGGCGTCAATGATTAGATCAATGCGGGGAGGGGGAAGGGATCCTTGGGGCATGCCTTGTTGAGGTCTTTAAAATCGACACACATGCGCCAGGATTTGTCCTTCTTTGGTGTAACATCCCAAATTTTCAATTTGGAATGTTATACAGTAGATCATCATTGCATATCATATTTATTGCATTTTGGTTGATCCTAGAAATTTTTCGCAACTCAAGGACCCTCGGAGAGAGTTGGGGATTTCGTTATTTTCATATTTGAGTTGTCTCAAATTTTGAAAATAGGATCATTTGATTTTATTTATTTTATCTTCAATAATTTCTATTACAAAAATATGAGAGAGGGAATAAAATGACTTTCCCAAAATAAAGAAATATTGAGGATTTAATAAAAAATCAAATAAGATTCTTTTTGGTTTTATTTGCTATTTTATTTGAATTTAGGAAAAATGCGCGTTTTTCAAAATTGCATTTAGGCCCCAAATAAATGTTCATCATGTGCGGCTTGATTTTAGAAGCCGGGGAAAATTTATTTCGAGATTTTTGGAGTCCGTTTAGTATTTCTTTTATTTGTTTTTCTGCGCAGAATTAATTTTTAAAAAAAAGACCGAACCGACTCCGGGCCATACCCGAGCGGGACTCCGCCCGGGGCAGCATTTAAATAGCACCGCCCGAGCCCCGGCGCAGCACACCAGCCCACCCGCGCCCTAACCCTAACCCTAGCCGCCGCCCTGCCACCGCCGCCGCCGCGCCGCCCCGCGTCGCCCCGCCGCCTCGCCACCGCCCCGCGCCGCCTCGCCGCGGCCGCGCCGCTCGCCGAAGCCGCCCTGCCGCCCGAGGTAGCCGCCGTCGCCAGCGGTTTTCTTTAGAAAACCTCCCGGTTTTTTTTAAAAGCCGCGGTTTATTTTTTTTAGATTTTGTTTTTTATTAGATCGGTTTTATTTTCGGTTTAGTCTATTTAGTGAGCGTTCGCTCGTTCGTTCATTTTAACGAACGTGTTCGTCATTTAGATCCAGTTAACGAACGTTCGTTCGTTAAACTCTTCGTCGCTTTCTTTTTCTCGGATAAAATCCGTGATTTTTCTGATCGCAATTTCTGATCCGACTTTCGTTTTAGTATAACTTTTCTCTCGTTTATCGGAATCAGGCAATTCAAGCGCCTGGAGTTTCGTCTCGAAATCCTCTTTCCGTTTAAGCAACTTAAACAAGTTTTTGTTTCTGTAAAAATTGCCCTAGATCCAAAATAGTAATCGAAGCCTTTTTCTTTTTCCGTTTGTCTTTTGTTGCTTCGTTCGATTTGATTCTTTTTGCCAACTGGAGTTCTTAAGTTGAACTTTCTGGTTAGATCTCTTATTTGAGTTTTACCAATGCATTAGTTGAGTACTTATTGTATGCTTGTTTGTTTGTGATAGAGTACCCGGAGTGCGCCGCTTGTTACTTCGAATCACTAGGTTTCCTGGATCATCAGCAAGGCAAGTAACACTTTGATCATACTTTCTACTACCCAGTTTTATTGCATTAGATCAATCTCTACACATTGCATGATTAGGATCTAATTAAATTGTGGGTTTGGGAAGTAGTTGAGGTAGTACCTATTACCTGTTTATTATCAAACCTTGGGAGTTACTTCTACGTTTGCTTACTATTGCTATGTTATGCTAGTAGACGTGGATTGGGTGAGTGATATCCATGACAGATGTGAGATTTCTTTTAAATCAATAGTTTATCTAAGGTGGCAACTTAAATACACATCTAGGTGGATTGAGGTACCTGGGTATTCCAGGATTGCCTGTTTTCTTTTGTACCGCCACCCAGGCTCAAAGGGATCATGAGATTATTCATGCTAGGAACTTCCGTGTGCAGCCACAAGCTATTATGGGCTCTAGCATAGTTGACTAAGTCGTGCGAACTCTTACGGTGGTAGACTAGCAGATGTTGGGGATGTAGGTGGTACAGTCTACCCGATCGTAAGGTGCTAGCGCTTCTGAAAGGCTATGTCTCGGTCATCCGTTTCTCAAACACCCTGTAGTGCGAGAAATCCAACGGAGGAGATCGAGTCTTGTGGGGAAAAGTGTGCAAACCTCTGCAGAGTGTATAAACTAATCATGGTTAGCCGTGTCCCCGGTCATGGACATCTTGAGTAGCTAGTACTTGGATTATCATTTGAATCTCAACATGTTACTACAAAATTAAGTTTGACGGGTTTGTTTAATGATGTTTAATTGGGATTGAGAATGTTGTCAACCATTCTCAATGTTTAACAACCACCATGATAGTTAAATAAATTTATTTCTTTGCAGTAGGGAAAAATTGGCTTTTCGCAAAACTGTAACCATAGAGCTTTCCACCAGCCAAATATGCATATAGTATAGCTGTTTCATTCCATTACTCTCTATGTGTTACCTTGCCAGCATATTCCATGTGCTGACCCATTTTCGGGCTGCAACGTTAATGTTGCAGGCTTTTCAGATGACGATTAAGGAGTTTTAGGTCATGGTTCTATACTCAGCGATGCCGTTGGAGTTGATGGACTCACTTATCTTCTAAGCCTTCCGCTGTTATCGTTATTAGATGGCCTTAAGCCATATTTATTGTAATAAGTTCTCTATTGAGACACTCGATGTAATAAGTGTGTGATTGCTACTCTATTATAAATCCTTCAAGTACTGTGTGGTGTCAGCATTACTGATCCAGGGATGACACCGGAGCACAGAGATTGGACCATTTGAGGTCTGGTCGCTACAAGATGGTATCAGAGCACACGCTGACTGTAGGAATCGACCACTAAGCTAAAGACCTAGATCAGTACTCACTCTCTTCTCTTCTGACCTCTCATCTTTTCTACTCTTTAGGATGGCGGATGCAAGGAACAAGTTCACGCAACCGGATGAAGATACACCCTTTGGACGTCACTTGAAGGAAGTCACTAGATATCTGAACATAGGAGTACCAAGCTTCACCGGAACCTACAACGCCACTTTACCTGAAGAAGAGCGTTGGATGATTTAAGTTCAAGTTCCAGGAAGGACGTTCATGCCAGTCACTGAGCCCATAGAGTTTTCTTTTGATGCACCAACTTGGAGTCTAGGAAAGAGCATGGCAGCTCACATCGCCATGGGACGCATTGGAGAAGTCTACCGCAATGACCTCAAGGATACTATCTACCATATTTGTGGGCGCCGAGATGAGCACTGGGAGATGATCAACACCAGAAAGGATAGATCAATTGTAGCTTTTATCCAGGAATTAAACCAGCACATTCGATGTCAGGAGAACCAGATGTGCGCCGACATGATAGACCTGAAGAAGGCAAGGACAAGAATCAAGGAACTAGAGGAAGAACTCAAGGCTACACGTGAAGATTTTGAAGAAGAAATTGAAGTATTAGTATATAAGAATGCCGACCTAACAATGAAGATCGGGATATTTATGGGAGGCCCTACACCAGTAGATGAAGACGAAGAACCCAAGGAGATTCTCCCGGAAGACTACATCATCATCGACGACACCGACTCGGATCCAGATGATAGCGATGATGACTATGTTGATGAAGCCGAAGCAGATATCATGGAGTCTGCAACCGAAGAATATTTCTAGTAGACCACCTCATCAGTAGTAGTAGTCCACCATGTAAATACAGTAGTCCGAGCACTTTTGTGATAGTTAGATCGATTGTATGCCCTTGTTTGATTGAATGAAGTGAATTGTTTGCTTTTGCCTCATGTGCATATGGGTAGTTTTTTCTCTTTAGACCCCCTCTATTCTTAAATCTCATCTTTTCTAAACACTCAGATGCCTCCGAGATGTGACCCCGGATTTACCTTTCCACCGAAGCTCACTCAGTTGATCCAGCAGGAGAACACATTGATGCAGTTGCTAGTCCAGAATCAGAATCAGGGGAACAACAACAACAACCCACCACCACCGCCGCCACCTGTTGATCACTTAGCCTGTTTTCTTAGGCTGAATCCGCCGGTGTTTTCCAGTAGCACCGAGCCGATAGTAGCAGATGATTGGCTCCACAAGACAGCTAGAGAGTTGACCACAGCACGATGCACAGATGCGGAGAAGGTGAAGTTTGCCGCACATCGGCTTGAAGGACCCGCAGCATCATGGTGGGAGAATTTCACAGCCACTTTCCCTGTCGACACTGTCACATGGGACCAGTTTCAGCAGGCTTTTCGAACTGCCCATGTTTCAGCAGGAGCTATGGCCTTGAAGAAGCGAGAGTTTCGCAACTTGCGCCATGGAGGATGGACAGTTGGCCAGTATGTGGAGGACTTTAGTAAATTAGCACGTTATGCCCCGGATGACGTTGCTACGGATGCAACTAAGCAGGAGAAGTTTCTAGAAGGACTGAATGATGAGTTGAGCATGTAGTTGATGGTAGAAACCTTCAACAACTACCAGGAGTTGGTAGATCATGCTCTTATGATTGAAGGGAAGCAGCAGCAAATTGAAAATCGCAAGAGGAAGTATGCACAAGGAAAGTACAATTCAGGAGCTCAGTAGAAGCCACGCTTTACCCCTAGACCGGGAGGACATTTTCAGCATACACATGGAGGAGGTAGCTCGCACAATCACAATGGCCCCAGGAATGGTAATGGTAATGGAGGAAGCAACGGCCAGAACCGTACCAACCCATCAACCCCAGCCAAGAAAGACCTAAGTCAAGTCACTTGCTTTAAGTGCCAGAAGACCAGACATTATGCCAATGAATGTCCTGAATCACAAAATGGAAATGGCAATGGAAGCTCTGGGAAGAAGCCGAACCCTTTCAACAGGGGACAGGTGAACCACGTTAGTGTGGAGGAGGTTGAAGAATAGCTGGATGCAGTAATCGGTAAGTTTTTGGTTAAGTCATTTACTGCACTCGTTCTTTTCGATACTGGTGCATCGCATTCATACATATCCAGGGGATTTGTGGATAAGTACAAACTGCCAACCCAAGCCCTTGGGTCACCCATGTTAGTAACCTCGCCTGGAGCAGAATATACGGCTAGTCTATGGTGTGATCGGTTACCATTAAGGATTGGTAACTATGTTTTCCCCTCAGACCTAATAGTATTGGAATCCCAAGGATTGGATGTGATATTAGGCATGGATTGGTTATCAAAGTATGAAGGGAATATTGAATGTGCTAGTAAGTCAATTTTGTTTACCACCCCAGAAGGGAGAAGGATCAAGTATGTATCCCGACATGTGCCAAAGAGGACTCAAGTAAATTGCTTAACAGGAGTTATGCGGGAGGAAGTACTAGTAGTAAAGGATTTCCCTGAAGTATTTCCAGAAGAGTTGCCAGGCATGCCACCGGATAGAGATATTGAGTTTTTGATTGAGCTATTGCCAGGCATAGGGCCAATATCAAAGAGACCATATAGGATGCCTGCAAAGGATTTGGTGGAAATTAAGAAGCAAATTAAGGAGTTACTGGATAAAGGTTATATTCGCCCAAGTTCTTCACCTTGGGGATCGCCAGTACTTCTAGTGGAGAAGAAGGATGGATTGTTAAGGATGGTTGTCGATTATCGAGGATTGAATGAAGTAACCATCAAGAACAAGTACCCACTACCGATGATCAATGATCTGTTTGATCGATTGCAAGGAGGTAAGGTATTTTCCAAGATCGATCTGCAATTAGGATACCACCAGTTGAAGATTCGGGAATAGGATATACCCAAGACGGCTTTTACCACCAGGTATGGGCTGTATGAGTATACCGTTATGTCATTTGGTCTGACTAACGCACCTGCATATTTTATGAACATGATGAACAAGGTGTTTATGGAGTTCTTGGATAAGTTCATCGTAGTGTTCATTGATAATATCCTGGTTTACTCGAAGAATGAAGAGGAGCATAAGGAACATTTGCGTTTGGTTCTTGGAAAGCTCAGAGAACACCAATTATATGCCAAGTTTAGCAAATGTGAGTTTTGGTTGAAGGAAGTTGGATTTCTCGGACACGTTATATCCAGAGAAGGTATAGCAGTAGATCCCACTAAAGTTGATACCGTGACCAAGTGGGAAGCACCAACCACCGTGGGAGAGATCCGGAGTTTTCTTGGACTCGCAGGATACTACCGGAGGTTTATTGAGAATTTCTCAAAGATTGCGAAGCCTACGACGGAGTTGTTGAAAAAGGATACCAAGTTCATATGGACGGAGGAATGTGAGACTAGTTTTCAGGAGTAGAAGAAACGCTTGGTTACTTCACCAGTGTTGATTTTGCCAGACCAGACCAAGGATTATGAGGTGTATTGCGACGCTTCACGTCGAGGACTTGGAGCAGTGCTTATGCAGGAAGGGAAAGTTGTTTCATATGCCTCACGACAGCTTAAGCCTCGTGAGTTGAATTATGCTATGCATGATTTGGAGTTAGCAGCCGTAGTGCACGCACTGAAGACTTGGAGACATTTTCTGATTGGAAACCATTGCGAGGTGTATACGGATCATAAGAGTTTGAAGTATATTTTCACACAGAAGGAGTTGAATCTCAGACAAAGGAGATGGTTGGAGCTCATCAAGGATTATGATATGAAATTGCATTATCACCCCGGAAAGGCTAATGTAGTAGTTGACGCATTAAGCCGTAAGAGCCATGTCAACACCCTAATGACGGGAGAATTACCAAGGGAGTTAGCCGAAAATCTTCGAGAGTTATGTTTAGAAATAGTCCCGAGAGGCTATGTAGCAGCATTGGAGATTCAGTCTACATTGATGGAAAAAATCAGAGAAGCCCAAAGGACTGACAAGGAGATTGCTTCTATTAAGGAGAAAATTAGCAAAGGAAAAGCTAAGGGATTTCGTGAGGATGAGCACGATACCCTATGGTTTAAAGACCGCGTCTATGTACCAAATGATCTGGAGATTAGAAAGCTAATTCTGCAAGAGGCCCATGATTCACCATATTCGATTCACCCAGGAAATACCAAGATGTATTTGGATTTGAAGGATATTTTCTGGTGGACCAGAATGAACAAGGATATTGCGGAGTACGTAGCAGTTTGTGATGTATGTCAGAGAGTGAAGGCAGAGCATCAGAAGCCAGCAGTATTGCTACAACCATTGCCGATACCCGAATGGAAGTGGGATAAGCTAGGCATGGATTTTATTACAGGATTGCCCAGAACACGTTCAGGCTACGACTCGATATGGGTTGTAGTCGATCATTTGACAAAGGTAGCTCATTTCATTCCAGTGAAGACTACCTATACCAGTGCAAAGTTGGCAAAGATATACATGACCAGGATCGTATGTCTGCATGGAGTTCCGAGGAGCATTGTATCAGATAGAGGAACCCAGTTTACTTCAAAGTTCTGGAATCAGTTGCATGAGACTCTGGGAACCAGACTAGAGTTTAGCACAACTTTCCGCCCGCAGACAGATGGACAGACTGAGAGAGTCAACCAGATCTTGGAGGATATGCTAAGAGCTTGTGCGCTAGATTACAGATCTAGTTGGGATGAGAATTTGCCATATGCAGAGTTCTCTTACAACAACAGCTACCAACCCAGTTTGAAGATGGCCCCTTTTGAAGCCTTGTACGGAAGGAGGTGCAGGACCCCATTGTCCTGGGATGAAGTTGGAGATCGCCAGTTGTTTGGACCAGATCTGATAAAGGAATCTGAACAGAAAGTGAAATGAATTCGCGACAGACTAAAGGTAGCTCAATCCAGGCAGAAGAGTTATGCAGACTCTAAACGCAAGGAGACAGGTTACGAAGTCGGAGACCGAGTTTATCTTCGAGTATCACCACTTCGAGGAGTTAAGCGCTTTGGAGTTAAGGGAAAACTAGCGCCACGTTTTGTAGGCCCATACAAAGTGTTGGAACGTATGGGAGAAGTAGCCTACAAGTTGGAATTACCCAAAGGACTGTCAAGAGTTCACGACGTGTTTCATGTATCCCAGTTGAAGAAGTGCCACGTAGAGATGGCTGACATACCATTGAGGGATACGGTACCACTGGAAGCAATTCAGTTGGACAGTGATTTGACCTATGAGGAGAAACTAGTTAAGATTCTAGAGTATGCTAGTCGAGTCACCCGCAGCAAGGTTATTAATTTTTGCAAAGTTCATTGGAGCCACCACACGGAGGATGAAGCCACTTGGGAACGAGAGGAAGATTTGCTGAAGGACAACCCTCACCTATTTTCTAGCCAACCCGAATCTCGAGGGCGAGATTCATCTTAAGGGGGGTAGGTTTGTAACATCCCAAATTTTCAATTTGGAATGTTATACACTAGATCATCATTGCATATCATATTTATTGCATTTTGGTTGATCCTAGAAATTTTTCGCAACTCAAGGACCCTCGGAGAGAGTTGGGGATTTCATTATTTTCATATTTGAGTTGTCTCAAATTTTGAAAATAGGATCATTTGATTTTATTTATTTTATCTTCAATAATTTCTATTACAAAAATATGAGAGAGGGAATAAAATGACTTTCCCAAAATAAAGAAATATTGAGGATTTATAAAAAAATCGAATAAGATTTTTTTTGGTTTTATTTGCTATTTAATTTGAATTTAGGAAAAATGCGCATTTTTCAAAATTTCATTTAGGCCCCAAATAAATGTTCATCCTGTGCGGCTTGATTTTAGAAGCCGGGGAAAATTTATTTCGGGATTTTTGGAGTACGTTTAGTATTTCTTTTATTTGTTTTTCTGCGCGGAATTAATTTAAAAAAAGTCCGAACCGACTCCAGGCCGTACCCGAGCGGGACTCCGCCCGGGGCAGCCTTTAAATAGCGCCGCCCGAGCCCCGCCGCAGCCCACCAGCCCACCTGTGCCCTAACCCTAACCCTAGCCGCCGCCCCGCCGCCGTCGCCGCCGCGCCGCCCCGCACCGCTGCTGCCGCCGCCGCCCGCGCCGCCCCGCGCCGCCTCGCCACCGCCCCGCGCCGCTGCCTCGCCGCTCGCCGGAGCCGCCGCCGCCTCGCCCGCTCGCCGGAGCCGCCCCGCCGCCCGAGGTAGCCGCCATCGCCGGCGGTTTTCTTTAGAAAACCGCCTGGTTTTTTTTAAAAAGCCGCGGTTTATTTTTTTTAGATTTTGTTTTTTTATTAGATCGGTTTTATTTTCGGTTTAGTCTATTTAGTGAGCGTTCGCTCGTTCATTCATTTTAACGAACGTGTTTGTCGTTTAGATCCAGTTAACAAACGTTCATTCGTTAAACTGTTCGTCGCTTTCTTTTTCTCGCATTAAATCCGCGATTTTTCTGATCGCGATTTCTGATCCGACTTTCGTTTTAGTATAAATTTTCGCTCGTTTATCGGAATCAGGCAATTCAAGCGCCTGGAGTTTCGTCTCGAAACCCTCTTTCCGTTTAACCAACTTAAACAAGTTTTTGTTTCTGTAAAAGGTGCCCTAGATCCAGAATAGTAATCAAAGCCTTTTTCTCTTCTCGTTTGTCTTTCGTTGCTTCGTTCGATTTGATTCTTTTTGCCAACCGGGGTTCTTAAGTTGAACTTTCTGGTTAGATCTCTTATTTGATTTTTACCTGTGCATTAGTTGAGTACTTATTGTATGCTTGTTTGTTTGCGATAGAGTACCCGGAGTGCGCCGCTTGTTACTTCGAATCACTAGGTTTCCCGGATCATCAGCAAGGCAAGTAACACTTTGATCATACCTTCTACTACCCAGTTTAATTACATTAGATCAATCTCTACACATTTCATGATTAGGATCTAATTAAATTGTGGGTTTGGGAAGTAGTTGAGGTAGTACCTATTACTTGTTTATTATCAAACCTTGGGAGTTACTTCTACGTTTGCTTACTATTGCTATGTTATGCTAGTAGACGTGGATTGGGTGAGTGATATCCATGACAGATGTGAGATTTCTTTTAAATCAATGGTTTATCTAAGGTGGCAACTTAAATACACATCTAGGTGGATTGAGGTACCTGGGTATTCCAGGATTGCCTGTTTTCTTTTGGACCGCCACCTAGGCTCAAAGGGATCATGAGATTATTCATGCTAGAAACTTCCGTGTGCAGCTACAAACTATTATGGGCTCTAGCATAGTTGACTAAGTCGTGCGAACTCTTACAGTGGTAGACTAGAAGATGTAGGGGATGTAGGTGGTACGGTCTACCCGATCGTAAGGTGCTAGCGCTTCTGAAAGACTATGTCTCGGTCATCCGTTTCTCAAACACCCTGTAGTGCGAGAAATCCAATGGAGGAGATTGAGTCTTGTGGGGAAAAGTGCGCAAACCTCTGCAGAGTGTATAAACTAATCATGGTTAGCCGTGTCCCCGTCATGGACATCTTGAGTAGCTAGTACTTGGATTATCATGTGAATCTCAACATGTTACTATAAAATTAAGTTTGACGAGCTTGTTTAATGATGTTTAATTGGGATTGAGAATGCTGTCAACCATTCTCAATGTTTAACAACCACCATGATAGTTAAATAAATTTATTCCTTTGCAGTAGGGAAAAATTGGCTTTTCGCAAAATTGTAACCATAGAGCTTTCCACCAGCCAAATATGCATATAGTACAGCTGTTTCATTCCATTACTCTCTATGTGTTACCTTGCCAGCATATTCCATGTGCCGACCCGTTTTCGGGCTGCAATGTTAATGTTGCAGGCTTTTCAGACGACGATTAAGGAGTTTTAGGTCGTGGTTCTATACTCAGTGATGTCGTTGGAGTTGATGGACTCACTTATCTTCTAAGCCTTCCGATGTTATCGTTATTAGATGGCCTTAAGCCATATTTATTGTAATAAGTTCTCTATTGAGACACTCGATGTAATAAGTGTGTGATTGCTACTCTGTTATAAATCCTTCAAGTACTATGTGGTGTCAGCATTACTGATCCAGGGATGACACCGGAGCATAGAGATTGGACCGTTTGAGGTCTGGTCGCTACATTTGGTACCATCACCAAATTTGCCAGCCAGTCCGGATGTTTTATTTCTCTAATGAATCCGGCCTCGATTAGCTTGGCAAGCTCTTCCCCATAGCTTGGCATTTGGGTTCGGAGAAGCGCCGCAGTGTTTGCTTGACCGGTTTGTGTCCCTTCAATATATTGAAGCTATGTTCGGCCAACTCGCGTGGGATTCCTGGCAGTCAGAAGGGTGCCAGGCGAATATATCCCAATTCTCGCGTAGGAACTCTCGTAGAGCGGCGTCAACCATTGGGTCTAGTTGTGCTCCTATGGATGTTGTCTTCTTTGGGTCAGTTGGGTGGACTTGGAATTTGACTATTTCTTCTGCCGGCTTGAATGAGGTGAATTTGGGTCGTTTGTCTAGGACCACATCATCTCTGTCCACCGTGGAGTGCAGCGCGGTTAATTCTTCGGCCACGAGGGCTTCAGTTAATGCCTCAAGGGCCAGGGATGCGGTTTTATTCTCAGCGCGGAGTGCTATGTCCGGATCACTAACTACAGTGATTATGCCGTTGGGCATGGGCATCTTAAGCTTCATGTACCCGTAATGGGGTATTGCGCGAAAGCGCATGAATGCATCTCGCCCAAAGAGGGTGTGATATCCGCTGTTGAAGGGGGCCACCTGAAAAGTTATTTCTTCGGACCGATAGTTCTCCAGTGTGCTGAATACCACGTCGAGTGTGATTTTTCCCGCACACCGTGCCTCCCGACTGGGAATGATTCCTCGGAAGGTCGTGCTGCTTTGCTCAATGCGGCTCCTGTCTATTTCCATCTTTCGTATTGTATCCTCATAGATGAGGTTTAATCCGCTGCCGCCGTCCATGAGAATCTTGGTGAGCTGAAAGCCATCCACAATTGGGCTGAGAACCAAGGAGGCTGGTGCTCGGACTGTCCTGTGTTTTGGTTCGTCGCCAGCGATAAAGCTTATCGTTGTGTCGTTCCAGGGGTTTATTGTTGCGATCTGGCAGACTTCGGCGAGTTCGCGGAGTGCCCTTTTGTGCCTATTGTTTGAAGTGAATGTCTCAAAGACTGTCAGAACTCTGGGTTCATCGTCTTCTGGAGGGTGTTGCTCCAGGATGTCCTTGGTGAGGATGTCCTCACCGTTTTGGCTACCTGCTGGAGTATCCAACATGCTCTAAGGCTGTGGGCTGATATAATATCCGGTGTGGTGTGTATTTTGCAGGGGCCATCAAGCCATCCCTCCAGAACGGTTCCGCGTCGCGTAATGGGTTTGTATTTCTTGGCTATTGGTCCGGGCGTGTTACAGGGATGCACCCTTTTTGCCTGGACCAGTGGTTGAGTTGGGGCCGATAGCTCCCAAACTGTGTGATTTCTCCAGGTGCTCTCCATTGTGTTGTACTTCTGTACAATAGTTGCCAATTCAGCGAAGTGTAGTATGCGGTGGCGACTAATGGCGTTTGAGGAGTCCTTCGTTCGTGCAGTTATTGCGGAACGCTGATATCGCGTCCTTGTCGCGGCAATCCTTGACCTTGTCCTTGACAAGGAGAAATCTAGCCTAGAAGTGGTGGACCGTTTCTCGAGACTATTGTTTTGTGCTTGCGAGAGCACTTATGTCTGGGTGGGTGGGTGTAATTGGATCTGAACCCTGACCCGATTGATGATCCGGAGCCTGAGGTTTTTCCAGACTGAACAGTCCAGGCTCCGGAGTATCTTATGATTTTTGAAGCCTACCGTCCGACTCTAAGTTTAGAGGGAAAGGCGTGTCCTTCTGCCAGTTGGTGTCCGGCTTCTCGAGGTCGGAGATCCGAACATAATTCATCCTCAATGTAGAGGAAGGGTTATCTTGCTCCTCGACTACCGCTATCTGGTGGGTGATCGGTGGAGAATTAATCTCTCTCTGGTCGGGTTTAAGCCCAATCCGATTGTAGTCGGTAGCGACTCCCAAGGCGTTAATGCGATCTAGGAGTTCGTTCAAAGACGATAACTCCATTGTATCCATCCATTTGGCGTATTCAGAATCAACGCAGATGCGTTTTCGATGACTCGAGAGGTCATCCTCGCTGGCTTAGAGGCCGAGCGGGCGATCATGGTAAAATCGCCCAGTCGGAGGGTTTGGCCCGAGGCCAGAGCTCCTCCGGAGGTAATATTTTCCTTGACGATAAGTCGAGCCATCAACCTCTGCGACGACGGCACAGTGGAACTCTCAATGAAAGCACCAATGTGGTGTCAAAACCAGCGGATCTCGGGTAGGGGGTCCCGAACTGTGCGTCTAAGGTTGATGGTAACAGGAGACAGGGGACAGGAAGCTTTACCCAGGTTCGGGCCCTCCTGATGGAGGTAATACCCTACGTCTTGCTTGATTGATATTGATGAATACGAGTATTACAAGAGTTGATCTACCACGAGATCATAATGGCTAAACCCTAGAAGTCTAGCCTGTATGACTACGGTATTGAGTATCCCCTATCCAGACTAAGTCCTTCGGTTTATATAGACACCGGGGGATCTAGGGTTACATAGAGTCGGTTACATAATATGGAATTTTCATAGTTGTTCACCAAGCTTGCCTTCCAGGCCAAGGAGAGTCCCATCCGGACACGGGCACCATCTTCGATCTTCATATCTTCACAACCCATCAGTCCGACCCATAGATAACAGGCCGGACGCCCGAGGACCCCTTAGTCCATGACTCCCTCAGCCTGCGCTGGCAGGGCAGGGTTTGGCAGACTAACATCACTTGAATCACACTAACAAGATTGATATCTCTCTCGGGGAGGGTTCGGATGCGGCTTTGTAAGGTCTGCACTTCATCAACCGATCCCCAGTCCAGCCCCTTGTTGACCCATGATGCAAGCAGTGACGGTGGGCCAGGACGGAAAGTGGGTGCAGCAACCCACTTAGTACTGCGGGGCTCTGTAATGTAAAACCACTCCCGCTGCCAGTAATTGGAAGTCTCGGTAAAGGAACCTTTTGGCCAGGGAGTGTTGGCGGGTTGGCTGATTGTAGCACCGCCGCACTCCACCTGTTCCCCGAGGGCTATCTTCGGTTTCACACTAAAGGTCTTGAGCCATAAGCCGAAGTGTGGGGGGATTTGAAGGAAGGCCTCGCATGTAGTGATAAACGCCGAGACATGGAGAATCGAGTCCGGGGCAAGGTCGTGAAAATCCTGTTCGTAATAAAACATTAGCCCCCAGACAAAGGGGTGAAGCGCAAACCCTAACCCCCGGAGGAAGTGGGGGATGAACACAACCCTCTCGCCGGATCTGGGGGTAGGAATAACTTGTCCATGAGCAGGAAGCCGATGGTGGATCTCTGCAGTCAGATATCTGGCTGCCCAAAGCTTTGCAATATCCTCCTCTGTAACGGAGGAAGCCACCCATCGGCCTTGGGAGCTGGATCCGGACATGATGGGAAGGCTGAAAGCAATGGAGTCGAACCTTGGGTGTTGGAACTCGGGGTTGGGAAGGCTGAGGAGAAGTTTGGCGTAAAAAAGATGGCCCTTGGTTCCTTTATAAAGGCCTCCAGTATTGAACGCCTCCTCCTAAAGCCTAAGAACCAGCCTATTCCTAAGGAATCTTTCCCGCAGGACGGTTGGGTTACCCACGCCCGTATTGATGAAAATCCCGCAATGAGGGGGCACGATCCCTGCTTCGACAAGATGTGCCAGTAAAAACCACGCCCCCAGAACGTGGAACGGCGGGACAAGAAACGGTTCGAAATAAAGGCCGAGAAGGCGTGACGTCACATTATTAAAGTTGTCAGCAAATCGGATTCATGAAAGTGCTATACCCTCTACAGCTGTGCATTGTAGATCCGGACACATTCGTTTCGTACGAAGACTATTTTTTGAAGTTCGGAAGGAGGAACCCGCCTTGCAATGCCGAAGACAGCACTACATGCCAGATACCTTGTCATTGAAGCCAGGTTCAGGGGCTACTGAGGGAGTCCTGGACTAAGGGGTCCTCGGGCGTCCGGCCTGTTATCTATGGGCCGGACTGATGGGCTGTGAAGATATGAAGACCGAAGACTGTACCCGTGTCCGGATGGGACTCTCCTTGGCATGGAAGGCAAGCTTGGCGAACAACTATGAAGATTCCATATTATGTAACCAACTCTATGTAACCCTAGATCCCCCGGTGTCTATATAAACCGGAGGACTTAGTCCGAATAGGGGATACTCAATACCGTATTCATACAGGCTAGACTTCTAGGCTTTAGCTATTACGATCTCGTGGTAGATCAACTCTTGTAACACTCATATTCATCAAGATCAATCAAGCAGGAAGTAGGGTATTACCTCCATAGAGAGGGCCCGAACCTAGGTAAACATCGTGTCCCCTGTCTCATGTTACCATCAACCTTAGACGCACAGTTCGAGACCCCCTACCCGAGATCCGCCGGTTTTGACACCGACAGTATTACTTCCAACAAGTCTGTTGCTCGTTCCATTGTTCCGGAGAACGGAGTCTTAGCCATCTTGCCCATGAGGCATGGTTCGCAAGCATCAAGTGATTCATAAACAAGTGATTCCAAAAGTCCATCAGCATGGAGTTTTTTCTTGCATTTTGCACCAATATGACCTAAACGGCAGTGCCACAAATAAGTTGCACTATCATTATTAAACCTGTATCTTTTGGCTTCAATACTATGAATATGTGTATCACTACTATCGAGATTCAACAAAAATAGACCACTCATCAAGGGTGCATGACCATAAAAGGTATTACTCATATAAATAGAACAACCATTATTCTCTGATTTAAATGAATAACCGTCTCGCATCAAACAAGATCCAGATATAATGTTCATGCTCAACGCTGGCACCAAATAACAATTATTCAGGTCTAAAACTAATCCCGACAGGTGATGTAGAGGTAGCGTGCCGACAGCAATCACATCGACTTTAGAACCATTTCCCACACGCATCGTCACCTCATCCTTAGCCAATCTTTGTTTAATCCATAGCCCCTGTTTCGAGTTGCAAATATGAGCAATAGAACCAGTATCAAATACACAAGCGCTACTAAGAGCATTAGTAAGGTACACATCAATAACATGTATATCAAATATACCTTTCACTTTGCCATCCGTCTTATCCACCAAATACTTGGGGCAGTTCCGCTTCCAGTGACCAGTCCCTTTGCAGTAGAAGCACTCAATCTTAGGCTTAGTTCTAGACTTGGGCTTCTTCACTTGAGCAGCAACTTGCTTGTCGTTCTTCTTGAAGTTCCCCTTCTTCCCTTTACCCTTCTTCTTGAAACTAGTGGTCTTGTTAACCATCAACAATTGATGCTCCTTCTTGATTCATACCTACACAACTTTTAGCATCGTGAAGAGCTCCGGAATTGTCTTATCATTCCCTTGCATATTATAGTTCATCATGAAGCTTTTATAGATCGGTGGCAGTGATTGAAGAACTCTGTCAATGACACTATCATCAGGAAGATTAACTCCCGGAGATACCTCTCCGATACACGGAGTGGCCAATCCTAATCTAGATCTATGCCAACTCAACAAACACCATCGGAGACACCTATAGAGCATCTTTATAATCACCCAGTTACGTTGTGACGTTTGATAGCACACAAGGTGTTCCTCCGGTATTCGGGAGTTGCATAATCTCATAGCCAGAGGAACATGTATAAGTCATGAAGAAAGCAATAACAATTAAACTAAACGATCATTATGCTAAGCTAACAGATGGGTCTTGTCCATCACATCATTCTCTAATGATGTGATCCCATTCATCAAATGACAACACATGTCTATGGTTAGGAAACTTAACCATCTTTGATTAACGAGCTAGTCTAGTAGAGGCATACTAGGGACACTCTGTTTGTCTATGTATCCACACATGTACTAGGTTTCCGGTTAATACAATTCTAGCATGAATAATAAACATTTATCATGATATAAGCAAATATAAATAACAACTTTATTATTGCCTCTAGGGCATATTTCCTTCAGTTTACTCCTCTAGTCATAGCGTCGTAGTGCTTAGGCGAAGCCCTACGCGGATCACATCACCATCACCGTCAGCACGCCATCGTGCTGAACATGTGCTGAACACGAAGGTGCCATACGTTCGGTACTTGGATCGGTGGATCGTGAAGACGTTCGACTACATCAACCGCGTTAACCTAACGCTTCCGCTTTCGGTCTACGAGGGTACGTGGACACACTCTCCCCGTCTCGTTGCTATGCATCTCCTAGATAGATCTTGCGTGATCGTAGGAATTTTTTTGAAATTGCATGCTATGTTCCCCAATAGTGGCATCCGAGCCAAGTCTATGCGTAGATGATTTGCACGAGTAGAACACAAAGAGTTATGGGCGATAATAGTCATACTGCTTACCACCAACGTCTTACTTTGATTCGGCGGTATTGTTGGATGAAGCGGCCCGGACCGACATTACACGACCGCGTTCATGAGACTGGTTCTACCGACCTGCTTTCCACACAGGTGGCTGGCGGGTGTCTATTTCTCCAACTTTAGTTGAATCGAGTCTGCCTACGGACGGTCCATGTTGAAGGTTAAAACAACACACTTGATGAAAAACCATTGTGGTTTTGATGCGTAGGTAAGAATGGTTCTTGCTAGAAGCCCATAGCAGGCACGTAAAACTTGCAACAACAAAGTAGAGGACGTATAACTTGTTTTTGCAGGGCATGTTGTGATATGATATGGTCAAGACGTGATGAGATATAAATTGTTGCATGAGATGATCATGTTTTGTAAAAGTTATCGGCAACTGGCAGGAGCCTTAAGGTTGTCGCTTTATTGTATGAAATGCAATCGCCATGTAATTGCTTTACTTTATCACTAAGCGGTAGCGATAGTCATAGAAGCAATAGTTGGCAAGACGACAACGACGCTACAATGGAGATCAAGGTGTCAAGCCGGTGACGATGGAGATCATGATGATGCTTTGGAGATGGAGATCAAAGGCACAAGATGATGATGGCCATATCATGTCACATATTTTGATTGCACGTGATGTTTATCCTTTATGCATCTTATTTTTCTAAGTACGGCGGTAGCATTATAAGATGATTGTCGGTGTCAAAACCAGCGGATCTCGGGTAGGGGGTCCCGAACTGTGCGTCTAAGGTGGATGGTAACAGGAGGCAGGGGACACGATGTTTTACCCAGGTTCGAGCCCTCTTGATGGAGGTAAAACCCTACGTCCTGCTTGATTATTCTTGATAATATGAGTAGTACAAGAGTTGATCTACCACGAGATCAGAGGCTAAACCCTAGAAGCTAGCCTATGGTATGATTGTATGTTGTCCTACGGACTAAAACCCTCCGGTTTATATAGACACCGGAGGAGGCTAGGGTTACACAAGGTCAGTTACAAAGGAGGAGATATGCCTATCCGTATTGCCTAGCTTGCCTTCCACACCAAGTAGAGTCCCATCCGGACACGGGACGAAGTCTTCAATCTTGTATCTTCATAGTCCAACAGTCCGGCCAAAGGATATAGTCCGGTTGTCCGGAGACCCCCTAATCCAGGACTCCCTCAGTAGCCCCCGAACCAGGCTTCAATGACGTCAAGTCCGACACGCAGTATTGTCTTCAGCATTGCAAGGCGGGTTCTTCTCCAGATTTTGAATGTTTGTTAAGCAGTGTCCGGCCCCATAAATGTTGGTCCTCTTGGATTTTGTGCCCAATAAGGGCTATCTTCGATGCGTCGAATGAATACGAGGAGCCAGGGTGTTTTTACATTCGCCCCCCTAGCCAGATAAATAAATTGTCTATTAAAGGGATGGGGATTCTTAGATCCAATCCATATCATCCTCCCCCAGCGAGAATCCATCGGAGCGCGCTTCGGAAAAATCCACTCCAGCATGGCCGACAACCGCAGCTCCTCCTCGCCCTAAGCCTGGTGATTGGGAGAGATGTTCTATCCCACACAGTCGATTAGTCGAACTGTAGACTAAGGGATTTCTCCCTCCAGCATATATGGTTCCCGTCCGAGCCGGGCTCGCCACCTACAATGGCGGGGAGCAAGCGGAGAGCTTCCCCAGTCCCTCTATGGGGGAGCGGGTATGCCTTGTTCCTTACTTATTAAGGGGACTCGGATTTCAAATTCATACGTTCCTCCGCGGGCTCCTGGAGTTTTACGGCCTCCAACTGCATAATTTCACCCCTGCTTCCATATTACACATCGCCGGCTATGTTGCCCTCTGCGAGTTATTCCTGGGCTGTGAGGCTCATTTCGAGCTGTGGAAAAGGTTATTTTGCCTCGTCCCACACACGCAGGAGGGGTCACTTTATCAAGTGGGCAGAGCCGAAATATGGCGCATCGCCGAAACTGGATACCTGTCCGGTACTCCAAAGAAGATTTCCGAGGACTGGCCTTCGGAATGGTTTTATATGGAGGACATCCCCCTTTCGGGCCCTGTTCGGCGGGGTCTTCCTGAGTTCAACAATGCTCCTCTAAAGAAACGCCGAAGCTGGCGCCCACGGAGCCCCCAGGAGGAAGAAAATGGAGAAGTCCTTTACCTGATGAACCGGATTAAAGCGCTGGCTCAATCAGGATTGACAGTAATCGAGGTTATGTCAATATGCATAATGCGGGGAGTGCAGCCACTTCAATATCGAGGGCACCCCCTGTGGTGTTTTAACGGGGAAGACGATGCCACCCGTTGTGGGCGTAGGGGTCCGGACAACGCTGCTGCTCTAGCAAAAATCATGTCCGAGCTGTTCAAGGGAGAGGAAGAGGAGTTCATCCGCATCAAGCCACGGGATGGATTCTCCATGTATAACCCTCCAAATTGGGTGAGTTATTTCTCCTTACTTCCATTCTTCCCACATTCTTTGTCGTAGGTACTGACCTTGCCATTTTATGGCAGGAACTGCGAAAAGCCATAAGGGAGGTCAACAGCCCGTCTCCACAACCAGAGGACCTCGACCGGGCCCTCGGTCCCGGACTCGAAGAAGATCCGGACATATTCGTGGAGCTGATAGACCGGCAGTTCTATCAATTGAGCTGTGATGATGCCATGGTGGCCATTACGGCCGACTATCCCGGACTGCTCCCTGCGTCGCTCGTAAGAAAAACCAAAATCCCAACTCCAAAAACTAGGATCCCCTTTTAGACACTTCACCTGCCATATACATATGGTGTTTTACAGGGAAGGCATTCAAGACACCGTGCCGAACCCGCAGCAACTCGCCAACAAGAGGCACCGAGGCCGGGTAGGCCAAAAAGGAGGGCGGTCAGGACGGAGACGCTGGCGCGGAGGTATGACAACAACCCCGCTCCGTGGTCGTCGTCTTTCTCAAAATGTAATGACGTCCATGTTTCTTTAACAGAAAAAACGCTCGCCGGAATATGTCCGGTGAGGCTGCCGATCATGCTTCCACCAGTCGGGCTCCAGGACCGGACATAGAGGCGGAAGCCGACATGGGGCGGATGCCGGATACTCCCCCTACAGAGGATGCGGATAGACTATCCGCTACAAATTCAGAAGTGGAGAGCGCCATGAATCATAGGCGTCGTCGGGCCGTACTCTGTGACGCTTGCTTCTCACCAGAGGCATTTGATGCCTTCAATTCTGGAGACGCGTACCTCCGTGCTGCTCAAAATGGTCTAGCCAGAGCCACGGACTAGTATGTAAGGGATGTACGGGTAAGCAAATCTGACGATTATGTGTATTATTAGCCCCTGAGACTTGAAACAGTTAGCGGAACTTATTTAAGGATCATCCATTATGCAGGTTCTTACAGAGAAGAATACTCGACTGTCACAGGAGCTGGAGGAATGCAAGACCCAACTTCAGGCCGCCGTTGCCGCATTGAAGGAGGCTAAAAAGTCCCCAGCTGATAACGTTTGTTTCAAAGAATGATGGTTACCATATAGTGTGCGGCGTGGCTGCAGATCTAACAATAGATGTTGCAGATGAATCCAGAGAGAATCTGGAGGAGCAGCATGTCGTACGACAGCTAAAGGCCGGCGAACGCGTGCTGACTGAGGTCAGGCGGGAGAAAAACAATCTCCAAGACGCCAATACCAAGCTGAGCGTGGAACTGAAAGATGTTCGAGCCCAGCTTGCGGACTCCGAGAAGGAGAATAAGCGGCTTCGATGCGGCATTTTCAGTAAGTGCTTGAACGGTCCCTTAAAAGGGGGTGGCGAAGAAGCCGGCTAACAGAGTTATGTCTATAGGTATGCTGACGGGTCATCCCGCGGAGGGGATGCCTGGGTCTGTGGGTGATCGTCTACCCGAGCTTTCACAACTGCACGAACAAGTTTGGCAGGTGATGCAAGGTATTGCCCAGGCCTTATGGCCATCCATCTCCCTGTCAGAAGGCATTGGAGAGCTTGTTGAGAAGCTCAAGGGAGCACGGCGGCGCTTCTGATTATGGAAGATATCGGCCTGCCGTCAAGGTGCCAGGGAAGCCTGGGCCATGGTGAAGACGCGGTATACCAAGGCTGACCCAAACCACATGGCCGAGGTCGGACCTATGGGGCCCGATGGGAAAGAGATCCCCGTTAGCTTAGTGTATGGGCAAGTAGAATTAGCCGCAAAGTATTCCCAACAGGATTGTAGGCTAGACAGCCTGTTGGATGGTATAGAAGAGGAATTTTGTCAGTCTACATGACTATGTAATTAAAGTGACATGTATAATGCCTTCCAGCCGCATTGTAAATCATTTGTCATGGCGGACCTTTTCGCTTCAACCTCGGGACTCAATAGTCCGGAGTGTGTCCGAATACCGCTCAGTTATATAAGAACTGGGGTATGCGTGGAAACCAGGCATAGGGGTCATTAGTGCTTGAAAAGACAAGTGCCCAACTAGTTATGTTATATTACATGGGTAGTAAGAAACATCTTCCAGGGAAAATAGTTCCGTTAAGGGTTCCTTTCCCTGGGTACGCATGCCCTAAAGTGCATGTCTGGACTGCGAGAGGAAACGCGGGAAAAAACATCTGGGGGCACAAATGGAAAATAAATAAAAATCATCTTTTGTTCACCGACCGAATATTCCCTTAAGAACGCTAGCTTTCGGCTTCACCCAGTCTGAGGTACACATCCAGCTGACCCAGCAGTAACAATCGCAGAGGTGCTCCCCTTATGCCCTAGCCGAATTAACGGGAACGTAGGGCATGAATACAAGAGCCAGGCAACCCAACTTGGCCAAAACTTAAGTCATATCGATGCATATAATGGCGAAGAAAAGGTACATGTGGAAGAATAACACATGTGCGGGGCATGAAGCCCAGATAAATAATTAAGCTTCTGTGTAAGAAGCCCCCAGGTATAATGAGCGCGGTTAGCACGTCAATAATGTGCAAGCAAGGCACAAGTTGGCCCTTGAAGGCCTTGAGAAAGAATAAAAGAAAGAAAGAAAGAAAGAAACGGAAAAAAGACAGATAATGTAAATGCAAAAAATGGACAGAGGAAGGAGACGAACATAGAGTCCGGCGCTAGGCGTAGAATCTTCGGAGCCTGGCTGCGTTCCATGGGTTCGGCTCAAGTCGATTATTCGATGCATCCCGCAGACGGTATGCTCCACCGGTCAGAACTTGGTCAATAATGAAGGGACCTTCCCATTTGGGCTCGAGCTTGGTCTTTTTCTTCTTCGGCAGGCGTAGAACTAACTCGCCAACATTATAAGTTTTGGCCGATACTTCTCTGCTTTGGTATGTGCGAGCCTGTTGCTGATAGAATGTGGAACGGGCTTTTGCCACGTCGCGCTCCTCCTCCAGGGTGTCCAGACTATCCTGCCGATCGAGCTCGGCTTCTCTTTCTTCGTACATGTGCACTCGAGGTGAGTCATGAATTATGTCGCAGGGCAGAACTGCCTCTGCGTCGTACACCATAAAGAAGGGTGTGTATCCGGTAGTACGATTCGGCGTGGTCCGCAGCCCCCAGAGTACGGAGTCGAGCTCCTCTACCCGGTGCGTGTTATACTCCTTTAAGGACCGCACTAATCTGGGTTTAATGCCGCTCATGATAAGACCATTCGCTCGCTCAACTTGGCTGTTGGTTTGTGGGTGATAGACGGAAGCATAATCGAGCTTGATGCCCATGTTGCTGCACCAGAGTTTTACCTCGTCGGCCGTGAAGTTCGAGCCGTTGTCAGTGATGATATTGTGGGGGACACCATAATGGTGTACAACCCCGGATATGAAGTCTATCACCGGTCCGGATTCGGCTGTTTTAACAGGTTTGGCTTCTATCCATTTGGTGAATTTATCCACCATGACCAGTAAGTATTTTTTTCTTATGGGTTCCCCCTTTAAGGGGTCCAACCATGTCAAGCCCCCAGACCGCAAAGGGCCAGGTAATGGGGATTGTTTGGAGGGCGGTGGGTGGCATGTGGCTTTGGTTTGCAAAAAGCTGGCAACCGACGCAGTGTTGGACCAAGTCTTGTGCGTCTGCCCGGGCCGTCGGCCAATAAAAACCTGTACGGAAGGCCTTTCTTACAAGGGCCCAGGCTGCAGCGTGGTGGCCGCCGAGTCCGGCGTGAATTTCTGCCAAGAGCTTCCGCCCTTCATCTTTGGAGATGCACCTTTGAAGAACTCCAGTAGTGCTTTTTTTATACAGCTCTCCCTCGTGGACCCTGTAGGCTTTGGATCGCCGCACTATGCAGCGTGCCTCATTTTGGTCCTCGGGAAGTTCCTGCCTAGTTAGGTAGGCCAGGAATGGTTCTGTCCATGAGGCGATGATGGCCATTATTACGTGGGCTGAAGGTGTTATTTCGGTGGCAGAGCCTCCAATTATGTCAGAGTGTTCGGTATCGGGCAGTTTGGCCGGGTCCGTATTATTGTTACCGGTGTCCCCTTCCCATACCGCGGATGGCTTAAACAACCTCTCCAAAAAGATGTTGGGGGGACCGCATCGCGTTTTGCGCCGATGCGGGCGAGGATATCTGCCGCCTGATTGTTTTCCCGAGCCACATGGTGAAATTCGAGCCCCTCGAACCGAGCTGACATCTTTAGGACGGTGTTTCGATAAGCCGCCATCTTCGGATCCTTGGCATCGAAGTCTCCATTTATTTGGGATATCGCGAGGTTCGAATCCCCATGCACCTCCAGGCGTTGAATGCCCATGGAAACTGCCATCCGAAGACCATGTAACAGGGCTTCGTATCAGGCTGCGTTGTTGGAGAGTGTATACAGTATCTGTAATACGTATTGAACTGTATCTCTGGTTGGGGACGTCAGGACGATGCCAGCCCCCAGACCAGCCAACATTTTGGAGTCGTCAAAGTGCATGATCCAATTGGAGTATGCGCCGTACTCTTTAGGGAGTTCGGCTTCCATCCATTCGGTGACAAAGTCAGCTAATACTTGTGATTTAATGGCTCGCCGAGGTTTGTATGTTATGTTGAACGGGAGGAGCTCAATGGCCCATTTGGCAATCCGGCCCATGGCGTCGCGGTTTTTTATAATATCATTAAGTGGCACTTCCGAGGCTACTGTAATCGAACACTCTTGAAAGTAGTGTCGCAGTTTCCGAGATGCCATGAATACCGCATAGGCTATCTTTTGATAATGTGGGTACCGTGATTTGCATGGAGTGAGGACAGTGGATACATAATATACCGGCTTTTGAAGAGGGAATTTATGTCCGTCCGTTTCTCGTTCGACGACGAGCACTGCGCTTACAACCTGATGAGTTGCCGCAATGTACAACAGCATTGGTTCGCCGATGTTTGGCGCGGCCAGGATTGGGTTGGTTGCCAGTATGGCTTTTATTTCTTCCAATCCGGCTGTGGCAGCGTCCGTCCACTCGAAGTGTTCGGTGCACCGAAGGAGGCGATAAAGGGGTAATGACTTTTCTCCTAAGTGGGAGATAAAGCGGCTTAGAGCCGCCACACATCCAGTTAATTTCTGGATTAGTTTCAGGTCCGTTGGGATAGCCAACTATGACAGAGCTCGGATCTTGGCCGGATTAGCTTCAATTCCTCTGCTAGAGACAATGAAGCCCATGAGCTTTCTGGCTGGTACGCCGAAAACGCATTTTTCCGGATTGAGCTTGATGTCGTATGTTCGAAGGTTATCGAATGTGAGCCTCAAGTTGTCTATTAGAGAGTCGATGTGTTTGGTTTTGACGACCACATCATCTACGTATGCCTCTACTACTTTGCCGATCTGTTTCTCCAGACATGTCTGAATCATGCGCTGATATGTTGCGCCGGCGTTTTTGAGCCCGAAAGGCATTGTGTTGAAACAAAAGGGGCCGTATGGTGTGATAAATGCCGTTGCGGCTTGGTCAGACTCCGCCATCTTGATTTTGTGGTAGCCGGGGTATGCATCGAGGAAACACAATGACTCGTGTCCTGCGGTAGCATCAATAATTTGATCATGCGGGGGAGGGGGAAGGGATCCTTTGGGCAAGCCTTGTTGAGGTCCTTGAAATCGACACATAGGCGCCAGGATTTGTCCTTCTTTGGTACCATCACCAGGTTTGCTAGCCAGTCCGGGTGTTTTATTTCTCTAATGAATCCGGCCTCCAATAACTTGGCTAGTTCCTCTCCAATAGCTTGTCTCTTAGGTTCAGAGAAACGCCGAAGAGTCTGCTTGACCGGCTTGAATCCCTTTAGAATATTGAGGCTATGCTCGGCCAGCCTGCGTGGGATTCCTGGCATGTCTGAGCGGTGCCAGGCGAATATATCCCAATTCTCGCGCACGAACTCTCGTAGTGCGGCATCCACGGCGGGGTTTAACTGTGCCCCGATGGAGGCTGTTTTTGTAGGGTCCGTTAAGCCATCCCTCCAATACGGTTCCATGCCATGTAGAGGGTTTTTGTTTCTTTGTAACAAACTCGGGTGTCTTATGATAGTGCACCCTTTTACTTCGGACTGGGTGTATATTCCGAGCCAGATTATCCCAAAATTTCGTTTTGGTTTTCCAGGCGCTTTCCATCGCACAGTACTTTCGTACTATGGACGCCAAGTCAGCGAAGCATGATATGTCACGGCGACTTAAGGCGTTAAGGATTCCCTTGTCCATGCAATTATTGCAGAAAAATGAGACTGCGTCTTCCTCGTGACAGTCCTTAACCTTGTTCATCACAAGGAGGAATCTGGCCCAATAATGATGTACTATTTCATGGGGCTCTTGCCTGATGTGGGAAAGATCATTTATGTCTGGGTGGGTGGGTTTATTTGAGTCCGAACCCCTACCCGATCTGAGACCCAGGGGCCGAGGAGTTTCCAATCTTGGAAGTTTGGGTTCCGGAGTGTTGCCCGGTAAGTCTGGCCCACTGCCTGACTCTAGGTTCAGGGCTTGGGTGATGTCCTCCTGTAAACGGGTATCCGGCTCGGAGAGCTCAGGAATCCGGACATAGTTATTCCTCAAGATAGAGGGAGAATCGCCGCATTGTTCCTCCACCACCGTGATATGATGGGTGACCGGTGGAGAGTTAATCTCCCTTTGATCGGGTTTAAGCCCAATCTGATCATAGTCCGTAGTGACTCCCAAGCCAGCGATGCGATCCAAGAGCTCGTTTAGGGAGGAGAGCTCCATTGGATCCATCTGCTCGGTGAATTCCGAGCCGACGTGGAGGCTGTTTTCGATGACCCGAGAAGTCATCATCGGTGCAGCAGCCGAACGGGCGGTCATGATGAAACTGCCTAGCCGGAGGGTTTGGCCGATAGCCAGGGCTCCCCAGGCGATAATGTTGTTTTTAACAATGAGACGAGGCATCCTTCCTTACGGCGATGACACAGTGGAACTCTCAATGAAAGCACCAATGTCGGTGTCAAAACCGGCGGATCTTGAGTAGGGGGTCCCGAACTGTGCGTCTAAGGTGGATGGTAACAGGAGGCAGGGGACATGATGTTTTACCCAGGTTCGGGCCCTCTTGATGGAGGTAAAACCCTACGTCCTGCTTGATTATTCTTGATAATATGAGTAGTACAAGAGTTGGTCTACCACGAGATCAGAGAGGCTAAACCCTAGAAGCTAGCCTATGGTATGATTGTATGTTGACCTACGGACTAAAACCCTCCGGTTTATATAGACACCGGAGGAGGCTAGGGTTACACAAGGTCGGTTACAAAGGAGGAGATATGTCTATCCGTATTGCCTAGCTTGCCTTCCACGCCAAGTAGAGTCCCATCCGGACACGGGACGAAGTCTTCAATCTTGTATCTTCATAGTCCAACAGTCCGGACAAAGGATATAGTCTGGCTGTCCGGAGACCCCCTAATCCAGGACTCCCTCAATGATCCCTCACTAAATTTCAAGGTATAAGTGTTCTCCCTTAGTATGAACTGTTGCTACAGCTCGTTGTGCCGAGACACCACGTGATGATCGGGTGTGATAAGCTCTACGTTCACATACAACGGGTGCAAGCCAGTTTTGCACGTGCAGAATACTCGGGTTAAACTTGACGAGCCTAGCATATGCAGATATGGCCTCGGAACACTGAGACCAAAAGGTCGAATGTGAATCGTATAGTAGATATGATCAACATAGTGTTGTTCACCATTGAAAACTACTCCATCTCACGTGATGATCGGACATGGTTTAGTTTATATGGATCACGTGATCATTTAGATGACTAGAGGGATGTCTATCTAAGTGGGAGTTCTTAAGTAATATTATTAATTGAACTTTAATTTATCATGAACTTAGTACCTAATAGTTTTTGCATATCTATGTTGTTGTAGATCAATGACCCGTGCTATCGTTCCCTTGAATTTTAATGCGTTCCTAGAGAAAGCTAAGTTGAAAGATGATGGTAGCAACTACACGGACTGGGTCTGTAACTTGAGGATTATCCTCATTGCTTCACAGAAGAATTACATCCTGGAAGCACCGCTAGCTGCAAGACCCGCTGCAGGAACAACTCTGAAAGTTATGAACGTCTGGCAGAGCAAAGCTGATGACTACTCAATAGTTCGGTGTGCCATGCTTTACGGCTTTGAATCGGGACTTCAAAGACGTTTTGAACGTCATGGAGCATATGAGATGTTCTAGGAGTTGAAGTTAATATTTCAAGCTAATGCCCGAGATGAGTGATATGAAGTCTCCAAAGTTCTATAGCTGCAAGATGGAGGAGAATAGTTCTATCAGTGAACATATACTCAAAATGACTGGGTATCATAACCACTTGACTCAACTGGGAGTTAATCTTCCTGATGATAGTGTCATTGACAGAGTTCTTCAATCACTGCCACCAAGCTATAAAGGCTTTGTGATGAACTATAATGTGCAAGGGATGGAAAATACAATTCCTGAGCTCTTCGCGATGCTAAAGGCTGCAGAGGTAGAAATCAAGAAGGAGCAACAAGTGTTGATGGTTAACAAGACCACTAGTTTCAAGAAAAAGGGAAAAGGGAAGAAGGGAAACTTCAAGAAGAACAGCAAGCAAGTTGCTGCTCAAGGGAAGAAGCCCAAGTCTGGATCTAAGCCTGAAACTGAGTGCTTCTACTGCAAAGGGACTAGTCACTGGAAGCGGAACTGCCCCAAGTATTTGACGGATAAGAAGGATGGCAAAGTGAAAGGTATATTTGATATACATGTTATTGATGTGTACCTTACTAATGCTCGTAGTAGTGCCTGTGTGTTTGATACTAGTTCTGTTGCTCATATTTGCAACTCGAAACAGGGGCTACGGATTAAATGAAGATTGGCTAAGGACGAGGTGACAATGCGTGTGGGAAATGGTTCCAAAGTCGATGTGATCGCCGTTGGCACGTTACCTCTACATATACTATCGGGGTTAGTTTTAGACCTAAATAATTGTTATTTGGTGCCAGCGTTGAGCATGAACATTATATCTGGATCTTGTTTGATGCGAGACGGTTATTCATTTAAATCAGAGAATAATGGTTGTTCAATTTGTATGAGTAATATCTTTTATGGTCATGCGCCCTTGATGAGTGGTCTATTTTTGCTGAATCTCGATTGTAGTGATACAAAGATTCATAATATTGAAGCCAAAAGATGCAAAGTTAATAATGATAGTGCAACTTATTTGTGGCACTGCCGTTTAGGTCATATTGGTGTAAAGCGCATGAAGAAACTCCATGCTAATGGGCTTTTGGAATCACTTGATGCTTGTGAACCATGCCTCATGGGCAAGATGATTAAGACTCCATTCTCCGGAATAATGGAGCGAGCAACTCACTTGTTGGAAATAATACATACTGATGTATGCGGTCCGATGAGTGTTGAGGCTTGCGATGGGTATCGTTATTTTCTAACCTTCACAGATGATCTGAGCAGATATGGGTATATCTAGTTAATGAAACATAAGTTGGAAACATTTGAAAAGTTCAAAGAATTTCAAAGTGAAGTGTAAAATCATTGTCACAAGAAAATAAAGTTTCTACGATCTGATCGTCGAGGTGAATATTTGAGTTATTGATACGTCTCCAACGTATCTATAATTTTTTATTGTTCCATGCTATTATATTATCTGTTTTGGATGTTTAATGGGCTTTAATATACCTTTTTATATTATTTTTGGGACTAACCTACTAACCAAAGGCCCAGTGCAAATTGCTGTTTTTTGCCTATTTCAATGTTTCGCGGAAAAGGAATATCAAACGGAATCCAAACGGAATGAAACCTTCAGAAGAGTTATTTTTGGAACAAACGCAATCCAGGAGACTTGGAGTGGACGTAAAGGAAGAAACGAGGCGGCCACGAGGTAGGAGGGCGCGCCTAGGGCGTGTATGCGCGGCCCCCACCCTCGTGGACCCCTCGTGGCTCCGTTGACCTACTTATTTCACCTGTATATACTCATATACCCCGAAAACATCCGAGAGCACCACGAAACCCTATTTCCACCGCCACAACCTTCTGTGCCCGTGAGATCCCATCTTGGGGCCTTTTCCGGCGCTCTGCCGGAGGGGGAATCGATCACGGAGGGCTTCTACATCAACACCATAGCCACTCTGATGATGTGTGAGTAGTTTACCACAGACCTTCGGGTCCACAGTTATTAGCTACATGGCTTCTTCTCTCTCTTTGGATCTCAATACAAAGTTCTCATCGATTCTCTTGGAGATCTATTCGATGTAATTCTTTTTGCGGTGTGTTTGTCGAGATCCGATGAATTGTGGGTTTATGATCAAGATTATCTATGAACAATATTTGATTCTTCTCTAAATTCTTTTATGCATGATTTAATATCTTTGCAAGTCTCTTCGAATTATCAGTTTGGTTTGGCCTACTAGATTGATCTTTCTTGCAATGGGAAAAGTGCTTAGCTTTGGGTTCAATCTTGCGGTGTCCTTTCCCAGTGACAACAGGGGCCGCAAGGCACGTATTGTATTGTTGCCATCGAGGATAAAAAAATGGGGTTTATATCATATTGCTTGAGTTTATCCCTTTACATCATGTCATCTTGCCTAATGTGTTACTCTGTTCTTATGAACTTAATACTCTAGATGCATGCTGGATAGCGGTCGATGTGTGGAGTAATAGTAGTAGATGCAGAATCATTTCGGTCTACTTGTCGCGGACGTGACGCCTATATACATGATCATGCCTATATATTATCATAACTATGCGATTTTCTATCAATTGCTCTATAGTAATTTGTTCACCCACCATAGAATTTTCTATCTTGAGAGAAGCCACTAGTGAAACCTATGGCCCCCGGGTCTATCTTCCATCATATTATTTTCCTATCTACTTGCTATTTCTATCGTTGTTTATTTTGCAATCTTTATTTTCCAATCTATACAATAAAAATACCAAAAATATTTATCTTATTATCTCTATTAGATCTCACTTTCGTAAGTGACCGTGAAGGGATTGACAACCCCTTTATCGCGTTGGTTGCGAGGTTCTGTTTGTTTGTGCAGGTACTAGGGACTTGCGTGTTACCTCCTACTAGATTGATACCTTGGTTCTCAAAAACTGAGGGAAATACTTACGCTACTTTGCTGCATCACCCTTTCCTCTTCAAGGGAAAACCAACTCATGCTCAAGAGGTAGCAAGAAAGATTTCTGGCGCCGTTGCCAGGGAGGCTGCACCAAGTCAAGTCAAGATTTGATCTCCCGTCAACAAGCCATTTCTGGCACCGTTGCCGGGGAGATCTACGCACAAGTCAGACATACCAAGTACCCATCACAAACTCTTATCCCTCGTATTACATTATTTGCCATTTGCCTCTCGTTTTCCTCTCCCCCACTTCACCCTTGCCGTTTTATTCGCCCTCTTTTCCATTCGCCCTCTTTTCCGTTCGCCTCTTTTTGCTTGCTTCTTGTGTGCTTGTGTGTTGGACTGTTTGTCACGATGGCTCAACAAAATACTAAATTGTGTGACTTTTCCAATACCAACAATAATTATTTTATTATCACTCCGATTGCTCCTCTTACCGATGTTGAATCTTGTGAAATTAATACTGCTTTGCTGAATCTTGTAATGAAAGATCCGTTTTCTGGCCTTCCTAGTAAAGATGTCGCTACCCATCTAAACATCTTTGTTGATTTGTGTGATATGCAAAAGAAGAAAGATGTGGATAATGATATTGTTAAATTGAAGCTATTTCCATTTTCTCCTAGAGATCGTGCTAAAACTTGGTTTTCGTCTTTGCCTAAAAATAGTATTGATTCATGGAATAAGTGCAAAGATGCTTTTATCTCTAAGTATTTTCCTCCCACTAAGATCATCTCTCTTAGAAACGATATTATGAAGTTTAAGCAACTTGATCATGAGCATGTTGCACAAGCTTGGGAGAGGATGAAATTAATGATACGTAATTGCCCTACACATGGATTAAACTTATGGATAATCATACAAATTTTTTATGCTGGATTGAATTTTGCTTCTAGAAATCTTTTAGATTCGGCCGCGGGAGGCACTTTTATGGAAATCACTTTAGGATAAGCTACGAAACTCCTAGATAATATTATGGTTAATTATTCTCAATGGCACACCGAAAGATCTACTAGTAAAAAGGTTCATGTGATAGAAGAGATTAATGTTTTGAGTGGAAAGATGGATGAACTTATGAAATTGTTTGCTAATAAGAGTGTTTCTTCTGATCCTAATGATATACAGTTGTCTACTTTGATTGAGAATAATAATGAATCTATGGATGTGAATTTTTTTGGTAGGAACAATTTTGGTAGGAAACTTTAATCCTAGGTTGTTTCCTAGTAATTCCTCTAATAATTATGGTAATTCCTACAAAAATTCTTATGGAAATTTTAATAAGATGCCCTATGATTTTGAGACTAGTGTTAAAGAATTTATGATTTCGCAAAAGAATTTCAATGCTTTGCTTGAAGAAAAATTGCCTAAGATTGATGAGTTGTCTAGGAACATGGAGAGAATTTCTCTTGATGTTGATTCTTTGAAACTTAGATCTATTCCACCTAAGCATGATATCAATGAGTCTCTCAAATCTATGAGAATTTCCATTGACAAGTGCAAAGAAAGAACCGCTAGGATGCGTGCTAAAAAAGATTGCTTTATAAGAGCGTGTTCTTCTAGTTTTCACAATAATAAGGATGAAGATCTAAAAGTGATCGATGTGTCTCCTATTAAATCTTTGATTTGCAATATGAATCTTGATAATGATGGGACCGGAGATGAGTCAACTTTAGCTAAAATGCGTCCCAATGATTCCAAGTTTTTAGATCTTGATGCAAAAATTGGTAAAAGTGGGATTGAAGAGGTCAAGACTTTACATAGCAATGAACCCACTATTTTGGATTTCAAGGAATTTAATTATGACAATTGCTCTATGATAGATTGTATTTCCTTGTAGCAATCTGTGCCAAATTCTCCTCATGCTTATGATCAAAATAAAGCTTTTACCAAACATATCGTTGATGCCTTAATGCAATCCTATGAAGAAAAGCTAGAATTAGAAGTTTCTATCCCTAGAAAACTTTATCATGAGTGGTGTGACGCCCCGAGACCGTTGTGCCAGGTGTCTTCCAGTTATTCGTTGTTGTTGCCTTGTCATTTGCTTGTGTGTTGCATTTTGCCATGTCATCATGTGCATTGCATCATCATGTTTTCAAAACTTGCATTCGTCCGGGTTCCCCCGGTTCCGTCCGTTGTCTGTTCTGAGCCCAGGCACACTTGCACGCGCCTGCGGCACGTCTGAAATATTATTTTATAAGTGGCCAGAAAATGTTCTCAGAATGGGATGAAAGTTGGCGTGCGGTCTTATTATAGTCTAGATAGACCGTCTGTCAAGTTTCATCGTATTCGGAGTCCGTTTGACACCCCAACGGTTAACTATAGCGGCATTATAGCCGGTCTAACGTCGGACGTTTTCGGTCTCCGAAAACTATTGCCGGGCTTTCCTCTTTTTCCTCCCTAGACCGTCTACATGGTCCACTACCTACCGCCAGCCCAACCTACCTCTCTCGTCAGCCTGCGGCCCTCCTCACGCACGCGTCCGAAAGCTGTCCCAGACCCGACCCGGGTTGTCGTTATCGATGGGTCCGGATCATCCCCAAACATCTACAAAACATCTTTGGTTTCTTCTTTGACTCTCCTAAGCTAATTATCTCAGAACGTCCGATTACGATCGGAGGGACCTAACTGCCCTAGACTGATCTGAATTGCTATATATAGTGTCCCCTTTGTCCATTTCTAGACAAACCCTAGATAATAGGCAGTTGTCCCTCGCGCCGCCGCCAGCAGCATCTTCCTCGGGATCCCACCTGAGCCCACCCACATGCAGCCAGCCTTCCTATCTTGTTTTCCCCAATCCACCAAACCAGATCCAGCCCCTCCTATCAATCCTGACCGCCGGATAATGCATCTAACGGCCAAGAGAGCCCCTTGAGCTCCCGCAACCGCCAGCAGTCAGTTGCGTGCCCGCTCGAGAGGAGCCCGAGGCCTCCACGCTGGAGCCACGAGCGCCACCGCCACCGTTTGGAGCGCTGCCATTGCCGGAGATGAGTGCCCCGCTGCCCATGCTTCTTCTCCCTCTCCTATCGTTCGTTTCTCTTGGCTCTCTAGCTCCCTGCGTTCAAGTCTCTCTCGTTCTCTGCACAGGAGCCCCATGGCGCCGGCGGCCATCAAGATCGTCGCCTGCCTCATGATCCCCGCGGATCTCGTTGCCAGAGTCCCATGCCCTGTCGGAGCAACTTCATCCATGGCACCTCCCTTGCCTCATCTTGGCCGGTGGATCCGAATGCCCAAGACCGTGCCGCCCCGGATCTCCTCCGTCCTCACCCATCATGCGCTGTCGTCGCCATCAGAGAGCTCGAAGATGACGCCATTAACTCCCCGTGCTCAAAGTCCTGCCGCACCGCGGTTGGACCAGCCTCGCCAGGAGCCGCTCGCTTGTCGTCTCGCTGCCCGCGTCGAACCGTTGCCTGCCCAGCTCACCTGCAGCTGTTGCCGCGTCATGCTCTGCATCGAGCTCGCGCGAGTCGTCGAGCGTCGAGCATCCGCGTTGACCACATCGGTCAATGTCAGTGTCAAAACCGGCGGATCTCGGGTAGGGGGTCCCGAACTGTGCGTCTAAGGCAGATGGTAACAGGAGGCAGGGGACACAATGTTTTACCCAGGTTCGGGCCCTCTTGATGGAGGTAAACCCTATGTCCTGCTTGATTTATTCTTGATGATATGAGTAGTACAAGAGTTGATCTACCACGAGATCGGAGAGGCTAAACCCTAAAAGCTAGCCTATGGTATGATTGTATGTTGTCCTACAGACTAAAACCCTCCAGTTTATATAGACACCGGAGGGGGCTAGGGTTACACAAGGTCGGTTACAAAGGAGGAGATATACATATCCGTATTGCCTAGCTTGCCTTCCACGCCAAGTAGAGTCCCATCCGGACACAGGACGAAGTCTTCAATCTTGTATCTTCATAGTCCGACAGTCCGACAAAAGGATATAGTACGGCTGTCCGGAGACCACCTAATCCAGGACTCCCTCAGTAGCCCCTGAACCAGGCTTCAATGACGATGAGTCCGGCGCGCAGTGTTGTCTTCGGCATTGCAAGGCGGGTTCCTCCTCCGCATACACCACAGAAGAGTTTGAATACAAGGATAGTGTCTGACCCTAAAAAATAAGTTCCACATACCACCGTAGAGAGAATAATATTTCCACAAATCTAATCTGCTGACATGTTTCGGCAGCATGACATCACGCCATGGCTCGGTAATTATTCGAACCGTTTTTCCTTAACCAGCCCCACACATAATGCGAGGCGGTTTCTTGACACGTCTTGTCAAAGCAGAGATCGTGTTGCCCTTATTACGGGATTCTCATCAATACAGACGTGGGTAACCCAACCGTGCCTAGGACTCCTAGATTTTAGGCAAGTCCCAAACGGCCACGAGGAGGACGCTTGATATTCACCCTCTTTATAAAGGGACAAGGCTTTTACTTTTTTTCCCTCCCGCGCTCAATCGAATCCTTCCCCCGCCTCGAGTTCTAACACACAAAGCCCAGGTCAGGTGCTTCGGACCTTAAATCATGTCTGGATCCAGCCTTCAAGGACGATGGATGCCTTCCTCCGTCACGGAGGAGGATATCAAGAAGTTGAGGGAGGCTAGATACCTGACCGCCGAAGTTTCGCATCGGCTGCCTGCCCGAGGGCGGGTCATGCCTACTCCCGAACCCAACGAGAACGTTGTGTTCATCTCCCACTTCCTCCGAGGACTAGGCCTCACTCTGGATCCCTTAGTTAGGGGTCTGATGTTCTATTATGGGCTAGATTTTCACGATCTAGCCCCGGATTCCCTTCTTCACATCTCGACATTTATTGTCGTATGTGAGGCCTTCCTCCGCATTACCCCTCACTTCGGCCTGTGGCTCAAGACTTTTGATGTGAAGCCGAAGATGGTCGAGGGGCAGCACACAGCGTGCGGAGGCGCATTAATAAGCAAGATCGTTGGCGCTCCATGGCCAAAGGGTTCCTTTCCAGAGGTGTCCGGATTATGGCAACAGGAGTGGTTCTACATAACAGCTCCCAGAAGTGCCAAGTGGGTAGCTTCCCCCACCTTTCGCTTGGGCCCTCCACCACAATTGATGTCATGAATCAGCAGGGGACTGAGCTGGGGTCCAGCCAAGGATGTGCCCATACTGCAGAGCCGCATCCGAGATCTCTTCGAGGGAGATTTCAGTTTGGTTATGGTAATGCAAGTTATGCTGGTTCGTCGAGTCCAGCCTTGCAAACGTCGGCCACTCCGCATGTGGGAATTCAACCCGGAAGGACCGCGCACTATTCAGAATTTCCTCGGCCTGACGCACGAGGAGATGTACAAATCGTTCTTCGGACCCCAAATAGAGTGTCCGGACACTACCGAGGACGTGGGCCTGAGAAGCAACCGCACCGCGGCCCAAGTAAGTAATCCCCTAGCCGAACACACTGTCTTTTTATTTATCATGACATCATTCTGAAGAATCGCTCTTTGACCAGGACTGGGTAGCAAAGGCGAAGATGATCCGGTATTCGGCCCCCCTTCCTGAAGGCTTGGACAATCCGGTGCTAGAAAAGATGCTCGAGCCAACACCTCGCCCAGTGCCCTCAAAGGAAGATGAAGGGGGGAATAAAGAGGGCAAAAGCGGGCCTCCACCGCTACCTATTTCAACCGAGGGAATGAGTGCCTTCATGAGGGAGGATAACCAAGGGGAAGAATATGACATTCTCCCGCCTCGGGGAAGGAAGAGGACTACCTCTGAAGATCCGGAAACCAAGGTTTTTAAACAGGAGAAGAAATCTCCACCAGAGGGTCCTGCCTCGGAGGGTGCTCTTGCCGCACAAATTCCGCGCGGGGATCAGCCCTCTAACGAGCTGTAAGTAATCAAAAAGTACTTAATATTGAAGATATTCTACCTTACCTCTGAGGAAAATAACCGAAGCATCTATCTTGCAGTTCGGATCTTAGCCCTTCTCAGCAGAGCTCATCTTCGGGGGATCTTCTTCTGGAGATGATGGAGACCGAAACGCCTCCCCCGGACTCCCCAGCTCAAGAAGCGGGCAACCTTGAAGTGTCGTCACGGAGGGTTTCTCCTGATCTGGCAAGGCCAGAAGGTAATCCTATGGCCACCTGAAGTCCCCAGTATCCAGCTCTTGAAGAGAGCAATCAAAAGAGTTCGGCACCATCTGGTATGCGGTTGGACGTACTAAAGGGTCTGCTAGAGCGAGCGACTATCTCAGAAGAGCACCGTACGTTGATGGATACGGTGATTGAAAGGATTTTGTCTGCCGAAAGCGGGTTGCACGAAGCCTTTATGAGTCTACTGACGGGTTTTGAGGTACGTGAAATGATATATATTTGTGATAGTACCGCACATTTTTAGGTGTGCCCTCTGTAGATAGTAGCCGCTGAGACTCTGGTTGTCGTCGAGAACGGCGGCAAACAGAGGATCATAGTCCCAGGTAATAACCAGACCGCCTTGATGTGCAGGTGGTTGAAGCTCCGGTGGCTAGCCGGACTGATGGGGTTGCCGAACTAAAGCGGCAACTGGATGCGGCGGATGCCAACATCGAGCTTGTTAACAAGTGGCTTGACGAGGCACAGGGTAGGTGATGTTTCTGGTGAATGTCACATAGTAAGAGTAGTGTGATGCCAGTATCTTTAATATGTTGTGACTGCAGATGGAGCTGCCACCGTGGAGACCCTTCGGGCGGAGCTTGCCCGAGCCAAGGAGCAAGCAAGGAGTAGTAATGCGGCCGCTTTAAAGGCGGCCGAAGAGTTAAGAGCCGAGAAGGCCATGCATAGCAAGAGCAAAGAAAAAATGGCCAAGATGACTATAAAGTTAAAAGATACTGCCGAACGCTGCCAGCTTCTTGAAGAAGAAAACCGGGCGAAGGCGACGGACCTGGAAAAGGCCACGATGGCGACCAAGGACACCCACTCTCCAATGAGAGCGAAGAAGGAGGAACTGCATGAAGCCGGGGATATTGTGGCTGGGAAGCCCTTTATGCTGCGGACGAAGTTTGGAGATCTTCGGTATGCCCCTCTGGATCGGCTATGGAGTTCGGCAGACGCATATCTGGACTTGGCGGCGAGTGCTGTTGATGCGGTCGAATACTTCCGAGATCAAACAGATCGTGAAGTGGACAAGCTATTCGGGTCGCAATTTAACGTTCTAGAGCGTCTGCTTCCATTGACTGATCAGCTTGCCGAATGGGCCGAGCTGAATAGATTGTCCGGACTCGCCATGAGGTCTGTTGTGGATCATCTATGGCCGGAAAGGCCAAAGCCGAACAGCAATTTTAGCTTGGTGCAGTAGTTCCTTGGTGCGGTGCCACGCATTAATGCGATGAAGAGGTCGGCATGCATAGAAGGCTCGCGGATGGCCCTTGCCCGTGTCAAAACATACTGGGCGGAGATGGATGCCACCATTGTCGCGGCGCAGGGTTCGGCCATAGGCCAAGTGGCTGTCGAGCACTATTTTGAAGAAGTTCTTGAAGGTGCTCGTTCGATAGAGGCCCAGTGCTTGAAGAATATTATGTTTGAGTGACATGTATTCCCATTGTAAACACAATGTTTTATTAAATTTATCAAGGCTGTATTTATACTTTTGCCCGAAAGAATTATGATGCCTCATGTGCAGCCGTTTATGTATACATGTGTATAACCTGAAAGATTGCAGTCGTCGGCTTCAGCCCCCACGCATATAATGCAGGGGTGTTCGCAAAAGATGCGTGTTCACACTTGATCCAATGTCTTGGTCCATTAAGAAGGTGATAGCGCAGCAAACTAGGCAACCGGACTATATGCTTTAACACTTTCACTTAGCCAGAGGAGTTCGACAGTGGGGCTACTATATAGCCCCTGGTGGCTTTGCACTCATCCGAATTCGGGGTGCGTACATGCCTGGCCGGGAAACGGCCCTTCGTTAAGGTGGAGGAATCCCGAAGATTCCAATAGGTCAGTTTTCGGCTTTCTCTACTGAGGTGCTCGTCCGGATGAACCGGGGCACAATCGCAGTAGTTCTCCTGGTGCCACCTTAGCCGATAGAGCGGAACGTAAGGTAGCAAAACACAGGAGCCGGGCAAACCCAACATTTGACCAAAGACATGATTCGGAGCTGATGCATATAAGGCCAAACTCGCGACGCCAAACACTCCCTAAGGTATTCGGTCTTTATGGTGTAAAGCGGGCCTAAACAGTGCCCTTTGTAATAAGCCCTAGTGTCCAGGTACGTGCATTATTCTGACATGGCCACATGCCAAGACATCAGCATCCTTCTCAATTGCACTGAGAATTCGAGGGATGTGTATCAACAAGAGACAGTAAAAAAGTTTTACACAGGGTCTTAATCTAAAAAGAATCCTTGGAACGGGTCCCTGCTGCACGTATGCGCCTGTGTCTCCATTGTGCCGTATCCTGGATGGGTGTAGCACGATGGTCATCTGTAAAAGAGAGGAACTTAGTTGAAAAAGTTGTCATGTAAAAAAGGCAGGTTATACTAAAGAAACCATGTACAATTCAAGATGAGTAAGATTGAGCCTAATTGCCACTTGTTTGCACACGTTGAGCCCCTTCTCTTGTACTAGGGGTATGGCCATCAAACCTGTATTAATTACATATAGTTGCGCCGGACTCGTCTAACCGCGTCCGTGGTCTTAATGACCTGTCAAATGCTTGAGTTGGTGAGGCCGTTTAGTGTACGGCTGCCAAGGCGGCCGCACTGTCTTCGGGGCGCAAGGAGCGCTCAATATTTCCATTTACTGTAATGATGCCGCATGGACCGGGCATCTTAAGCGTGAGGGAAGCGTAATGCGGTATTGCGTTAAAGCGAGCGAAAGCTTCGCGTCCGAGTAGTGCTTGATAGCCACTTTGGAACGGAGCGACGTGGAAGGTTAAATTTTTGCTGCGGAAGTTATCCGGGAAGCAGAATATAACCTCTAGTAGCAGGGAGCCCTTGCAATGAGCCTCTGGGCCTGGCGTTACTCCTTTAAAGGTAGCATTGTTGCGGCAAATTTGTGTTGGGTCTATCCCCATTTTGCGGACTGTGTCCTGATATATCAGATTTAAACTGTTGTCGCCGTCCATCAGGACTCGTGTGAACTGGTATCCGTATTAGATCTAATACCAAGGCAGCCCATCCTGCACGCTGGATAATTGCCGACTAATCCCGATGCTCAAAGGTGATCAGTTGGGACGACCGGTGGCGGAGCTCTGCGGTGATAGGCCCTGGGGCATGTTTCTCTAGGGGTGCCGCTTTGTTTCTCCCTTTTATCATGTGTAACATGTTGACTGCTTTGACTTCTGGAGGGAATTTCTTCTGTTCCCCTATGCTTTGCTTGCGAGGCTCGTCCTCGTCTTTGCTTGGTGTATCCTGCCCCTTGTGTTCGGCGTTGAGCTTGCCGGACTGTTTGAAGACCCAACATTATCTGTGGGAATGATTTGCAAGTTTATCGGGGGTGCTATGGATCTGACATATTTGGTCCAGAATTTTGTTTAGGCTGGACAGTTCGTCTCTGTTGCCTTTGGAGGGCGGCTTTTGCTGACCTGGCCGAGAGCTTCTGAATCCGGCGTTTACCGTCGTGCTCTTCGGGTTGTCTTCTTTATTCCGGCGCTTATTTTTGCTGCGTCATAATTTCTCGTTTCCATCCCTGACTTTGGATGTACTTGGGTCGCTGGTGCTGCATCGGGCTAACCAGTTGTCCTCGCCCGCGCAAAAGCGGGTCATGAGGCTTGTTAATGCTGCCATTGTTCTCGGCTTTTCTTGGCCGAGGTGTCCGGCAAGCCATTCGTCTCGAACGCTGTGCTTGAAAGCTGCTAAGGCTTCAGTGTCCGGACAGTCGACTATTTGGTTCTTTTTAGTGAGGAACCTGTTCCAAAGCTTTCGGGCTAACTCACCGGGCTGTTGAGTTATATGACTTAAATCATTTGCATCCGGTGGTCGGACATAGGTCCCTTGAAAATTTGCCGAAAAGCGTCTTCGAGCTCTTCCCAGCTTTCGATAGAGTTTTCGGGGAGGCTTTTAAGCCAGTGCCAAGCTGGCCCTTTGAGCTTGAGGGGTAAGTACTTGATGGCGTGGAGATCGTCTCCTCGAGCCATATGGATATGGAGGATGTAGTCCTCAATCCAGATCCCAGGGTCTGTTGTTCCGTCGTACGCCTCTATGTTTACGGGTTTGAATCCCTCTGGAAATTCATGGTCCAGCACCTCGTCGGTGAAACATAGGGGGTGTGCGGCACCCCTGTATTTGGGTGTACCGTGGTGTTCGGATGTTTGTTGTGTTGCATTGCATGCTGGAGCACGCTTGCATGGTCCGTAGATGGATCTGGTTGCGTCGTCCTGTTGACGCGAGCCTTTACGCGGATTGCGTACTGGTTTATGTGCGGCGTCGTTTGCCGCTCTATATTGGCTTCGAGGTCGTCTATCCGACCACATGGCCGTTTTATTTTTTAATTGCGGAGGATCTAAGGCCTCCTCATCGAATTCAGGTAGCAACTTTCACTTCGGGTAGCTCTTGGTGTGGCGATTACTGTCGTACTTCGCTGCAGTGTTGAGTACTTCACTCCATCTGATTTTGAGTGTGTCTTGTGCAGCCCTGAGCCTTTGCTTCTGCTTTTTCAGACTCCTCGCAGTGGCAACCAGCCTTTGATGGGCATTCTGTTGCCCCGGGTGCTTGTCCGGTGTGACGTCGTCCGGACTATTATCTTCGACGGGGTTGGGTTGTTTGGTTTGATTCTCCGTGTTGCCGTGGTCGGGCGATGGTTCACCCTGCTCTAACGCTGGGTCTATGTGATCGTTGTTTCTACCGAGGCGGGATTTGGAGCGGCGCTTACGCCGCCGCTTTGACTGCTTCTCGAGGGAACAACCCTTCGCTGCGTCCTTCCGTTCCTCGTCGTTGTTTTCTTTGGGTGTGTCCACCATGTATACGTCATGTGATGAAGTGGGCGTCCAGTGCCCTGTGGGCAGTGGTTCCTGTTCGTCTCCTGCATCGTCGTCCATACCGTCGATGTCTTCGGAGTCAAAGTCGAGCATGTCGGTTAAATCGTCGGCAGTGGCTACTAAGTGGGTGGTGGGTGGGCAGCGAATTTCTTCGTCATCCGCATCCCAATCCTGTCGGACATAGTTCGGCCAGGACTCTCCTGACAAGGAGAGAGACCTTAATGAGTTCAGTATGTCGCCGAAGGGCGAGTGCTGAAAGATGTCCGCGGAGGTAAACTCCATGATCGGCGCCTAGTCGGATTCGATAGGCACGGGCGCAGGCGGTTCGGAGTCCGTGGCCAGGGAAGAATCTGGTAGTTCGGCGTCACGGCTCCCATGAAGGGTAAGGTTGATCCTCGGCTCGATCACCGTTGAGAGTACGGCCTCTGTGGCGGGGTCTATCGACCCGTCCATGGATGGCGCGATTGGCTCCGAATTGAAGGTCGGAGTAGTTGCCGGTGCGATCTCCTGAACACTGTCCGATGGTAGAGCTAAATCATGCTCATCGAGTCCGTGTGGCGCACTCGGCAGGGGCTCAAATCCGTCGAAGATCAAGTCTCTGCGGATAATGGTCGTGTAGTTTAAGCTTCCAAACCTGACCTGGTGGCCACGGGCGTAACTTTCGATCTGCTCCAGATGGCCAAGCGAGTTGGCCCGCAGTGCGAAGCCGCCGAATACAAAGATCTGTCCGGGGAGAAAAGTCTCACCCTGGACTGCATCGCTATCGATGATTGAAGGAACCATCAAGCCTGATGGCGACGACACGGAGGAACTCTCAATAAAAGCACCAATGTCGGTGTCAAAACCGGCGGATCTCGGGTAGGGGGTCCCGAACTGTGCGTCTAAGGCGGATGGTAACAGGAGGCAGGGGACACGATGTTTTACCCAGGTTCGGGCCCTCTTGATGGAGGTAAACCCTACGTCCTGCTTGATTTATTCTTGATGATATGAGTAGTACAAGAGTTGATCTACCACGAGACAGGAGAGGCTAAACCCTAAAAGCTAGCCTGTGGTATGATTGTATGTTGTCCTACGGACTAAAACCCTCCAGTTTATATAGACACCGGAGGGGGCTAGGGTTACACAAGGTCGGTTACAAAGGAGGAGATATACATATCCGTATTTCCTAGCTTGCCTTCCATGCCAAGTAGAGTCCCATCCGGACACGGTACGAAGTATTCAATCTTGTATCTTCGTAGTCCGACAGTCCGGCCAAAGGATATAGTCCGGCTGTCCGGAGACCCCCTAATCCAGGACTCCCTTAGTCAGGTCCGGTGGGCCGTGCTACTTCCCCGTCGGCCCAGCGCGCCCCCTCTCCCAAGGCCCAGCGCGATCGCGGCCCAATTCTGTGTGTTTTGCCAGCCCATGTGAGCAGCAGCCCCTTCTCTCTATCGGGCCAGCCAGATTCGGCCCGCTTACTTTTTTTCAGATCTGCATTTTTAGCATTATCCAGAGACCATCAGTTTTACAGAAAAGTCCTCTTACTTCATGCACTTAATAACTGATGAAACGTGCAACATATTAAAATGTTTTATATATGAAAAATGACTAGAATTTCATCTAGTTTCATAATATGCCACTTTCATCCATGTTTGAAATGTTAAAAATGATGTTTGCTTATATTTTGCTCAAATGCCATGCTAAAATGGTTTATTTCATATCTAATTAACTGTAGCTCCGAATTTAATAAAATTTATATGTAAATGGGGTAGAAAAATGCCTAGTTTAACATGGTGGCAGTACTTTGCATGTTTAAAAACTCTAAAATATGGTTTAGGGCAGAACAGTACCAAATATAAAATATTCACATGAGGATTTTTCTAGACTTGTTGCTTGTTGTTCCCGCCTCATTTAAACTTGCCTAGATAGATAGTTTTCATATGCTTCACCTCTTGCCATGTTTAACAACATTTAATATTGTTGGGTACCTAAACGAGAGAGAACTAAATAAGTTGTGTGGTGTTTCGTCAATATGCAACTCATTGCATATTGAGCTCCACTTAACTTGTAGTTTTGCTTGTCCACTTTGCCATGCCATGCCTCATTAAACCGGACATGCATCATACTTGGTTGTGCATCATGCCATGTTTATTTTATGGTTGTTTACTATGTTGCTTGCTTCTTTCCAGGTTGCTTCTCTCGTTAGCTTCGGTTTCGGAGTTGTGAGGATTCGTTCGACTTCGTCCGTTTGTCTTCTTCATGGAATCGTTCTTCTTCCTTGTGGGATCTCAGGCAAGATAACCATACCCTTGAAATCACTTCTATCTTTGCTTGCTAGTTGCTCGCCCTATTTCTATGCAGTGATACCTACCACTTGTTATATCATGCCTCCCATATTGCCATGTCAAGCCTCTAACCCACCTTTCCTAGAAAACCGTTGTTCGGCTATGTTACCGCTTTGCTCAGCCCCTCTTATAGCGTTGCTAGTTGCAGGTGAAGATGAAGTTTGTTCCATGTTTGGAACATGGATATGTTGGGATATCATTATTGTATATTTTACTTTAATGCATCTATATAATTGGTGAAGGGTGGAAGGCTCGGCCTTATGCCTGGTGTTTTGTTCCACTCTTGCCGCCCTAGTTTCCATCATACCGGTGTTATGTTCCTTGATTTTGCGTTCCTTGCATGGTTGGGTGTTATGGGAACCCCTTGACGGTTCGCTTTGAATGAAACTCCTCCAGTAAGGCCCAACCTTGGTTTTACCTTTTGCCTCACCACCACCTACTTTTCCCTTAGGAGTCGCACTCCTGAGGGTCATCTTTTTTTTAACCCCCCCCCCCCCGGGGCCAGTGCTTCTCTAAGTGTTGGTCCGATCCGAGCCGCCTGCGGGGCCACCTCAGGGAAACTCGGGGGCTGGTTTTACTCGTAGCCTGTCTGATCCGGTGTTGCCCTAAGAACGAGATACGTGCGACTCCTATCGGGATTGTCGGCACATCGGGTGGCTTTGCTGGTCTTGTTTTACCATTGTCGAAATGTCTTGTAACCGGGATCCCGAGACTGATCGGGTCTTCCTGGGAGAAGGAATATCCTTCGTTGACCGTGAGAGCTTGTGATAGGCTAAGTTGGGACACCCCTGCAGGATTTGAACTATTGAAAGTCATGTCCGCGGTTATGTGGCAGATGGGAATTTGTAAACGTCCGGTTGTAGAGAACTTGATGTTGGGGAACGTAGTAATTTCAAAAAAATTCCTACACACACGCAAGATCATGGTGATGCATAGCAACAAGAGGGGAGAGTGTTGTCCACGTACCCTCGTAGACCAAAAGTGGAAGCGTTAGCACAACGCGGTTTATGTAGTCGTATGTCTTTACGATCCGACCGATCCAAGTACCGAACGCACGGCACCTGCGAGTTCAGCACACGTTCAGCTCGATGACGTCCCGCGAACTCCGATCCAGCAGAGCTTCACGGGAGAGTTCCGTCATCACGACGGCATGGTGACGGTGATGATGTTGCTACCGACGCAGGGCTTCGCCTAAGCACCGCTACGATATGACCGAGGTGGTATGGTGGAGGGGGCACCGCACACGGCTAAGGAACAATCACGAAGATTCACTTGTGTGTCTCTGGGGGTGCCCCAAAGGAGCAAGGGGGGGGAGGTGGCCGCCCAAGGAGAGGGCGCGCCAAAGGGCAGAGTCCTACTCCCACCGGGAGTAGGACTCCTTCCTTCCTTGTTGGAGTAGGAGAGAAGGAAAGAGGGGGAGAAGGAACAATGAAGTGGGCTGCACCCCTTGTCCAATTCAGACCAGAGGGGGTGCGCGGCCTCCTTCCCTTTGGGCCTCTCTCCTCTATTCCGTATGCCCCAATAAGGCCCATATACTCCCCGGCGAATTCCCGTAACTCTCCGGTACTCCGAAAAATACCCGAATCACTCGGAACCTTTCCGATGTTCGAATATAGTCGTCCAATATATCGATCTTTACGTCTCGACCATTTCGAGACTCCTCGTCATGTCCCTGATCTCATCCGGGACCCCGAACTCCTTCGGTGCATCAAAACTCATAAACTCATAATATAACTGTCATCGAAACCTTAAGCGTGCGGACCCTACGGGTTCGAGAACAATGTAGACATGACCGAGACACGTCTCCGGTCAATAACCAATAGCGGAACCTGGATGCTCATATTGGCTTCCACATATTCTACGAAGATCTTTATCGGTCAAACCGCATAACAACATACGTTGTTCCCTTTGCCATCGGTATGTTACTTGCCCGAGATTCGATCGTTGGTATCTAATACCTAGTTCAATCTCGTTACCGGCAAGTCTCTTTACTCGTTTCGTAACACATCATCCCGCAACTAACACATTAGTTGCAATGCTTGCAAGCCTTATAGTGATGTGCATTACCGAGTGGGCCCAGAGATACCTCTTCGACAATCGGAGTGACAAATCCTAATCTCGAAATAAGCCAACCCAACAAGTACCTTCGGAGACACCTGTAGAGCACCTTTATAATCACCCAGTTACGTGGTGATGTTTGCTAGCACACAAAGTGTTCCTCCGGTAAACGGGAGTTGCATAATCTCATAGCCATAGGAACATGTATAAGTCATGAAGAAAGCAATAGCAACAAACTAAACGGTCAAGTGCTATGCTAACGGAATGGGTCAAGTCAATCACATCATTCTCCTAATGATGTGATCCCGTTAATCAAATGACAACTCATGTCTATGGTTAGGAAACATAACCATCTTTGATCAACGAGCTAGTCAAGTAGAGGCATACTAGTGACACTCTGTTTGTCTATGTATTCACACATGTATTATGTTTCCGGTTAATACAATTCTAGCATGAATAATAAACATTTATCATGATATAAGGAAATAAATAATAACTTTATTATTGCCTCTAGGGCATATTTCCTTCAGTCTCCCACTTGCACTAGAGTCAATAATCTAGTTCACATCGCCATGTGATTTAATACCAATAGTTCACATCACCATGTGATTAACACCCATAGTTCACATCGACATGTGACCAACACCCAAAGGGTTTACTAGAGTCAATAATCTAGTTCACATCTCTATGTGATTAACACCCAAAGAGTACTAAGGTGTGATCATGTTTTGCTTGTGAGAGAAGTTTAGTCAACGGGTCTGCCACATTCAGATACGTAAGTATTTTGCAAATTTCTATGTCAACAATGCTCTCCACAGAGCTACTCTAGCTAATTGCTCCCACTTTCAATATGTATATAGATTGAGATTTAGAGTCATCTAGATCAGTGTCAAAATTTGCATCGACGTAACCCTTTACGACGAACCTTTTGTCACTTCCATAATCGAGAAACATATCCTTATTCCACTAAGAATAATTTTGACCAATGTCCAGTGATCTACTCCTAGATCACTATTGTACTCCTTTGCCAAACTCAGGGCAAGGTATACAATAGGTCCGGTACACAGCATGACATACTTTATAGAACCTATGGCTGAGGCATAGGGAATGACTTTCATTCTCTCTCTATCTTCTGCTGTGGTCGGGTTTTGAGTCTTACTCAACTTCACACCTTGTAACACAGGCAAGAACTCCTTCTTTGACTGTTCCATTTTGAACTACTTCAAAATCTTGTCAAGGTATGTACTCATTGAAAAACTTATCAAGCATCTTGATCTATCTCTATAGATCTTGATGCTCAATATTTAAGCAGCTTCACCGAGGTCTTTCTTTGAAAAACTTCTTTGAAAAAATCCTTTCAAACATTCCTTTATGCTTTGCAGAATAATTCTACATTATCTCCGATCAACAATATCTCATTCACATATACTTATCAGAAATGTTGTAGTGCTCCCACTCACTTTCTTGTAAATACAGGTTTCACCGCAAGTCTGTATAAAACTATATGCTTTGATCAACATATCAAAGCGCATATTCCAACTCCAAGATGCTTGCACCCGTCCATAGATGGATCGCTGGAGCTTGCATATTTTGTTAGTACCTTTAGGATTGACAAAACCTTCTGGTTGCATCATATACAACTCTTCTTTAATAAATCCATTAAGGAATGTAGTTTTGTTTATCCATTTGCCAGATTTCATAAAATGTGGCAATTGCTAACATGATTCGGACAGACTTAAGCATAGATACGAGTGAGAAACTCTCATCGTAGTCAACACCTTGAACTTGTTGAAAACCTTTTGCGACAATTCTAGCTTTGTAGATAGTAACACTACTATCAGCGTCCGTCTTCCTCTTGAAATCCATTTAATCTCAATGGCTCGCCGATCATTGGGCAAGTCAATCAAAGTCCATACTTTGTTCTCATACATGGATCTCATCTCAGATTTCATGGCCTCAAGCCATTTCGCGGAATCTGGGCTCATCATCGCTTCCTCATAGTTCGTACGGCTCGTCATGGTCAAGTAACATGACCTCTAGAACAGGATTATCGTACCACTCTGGTGCGGATATCACTCTGGTTTACCTACGAGGTTCGGTAGTAACTTGATCTGAAGTTACATGATCATCATCATTGGCTTCCTCACTAATTGGTGTAGTAGTCACAGGAACAGATTTCTGTGATGAACTACTTTCCAATAAGGGAGCAGGTACAGTTACCTCATCAAGTTCTACTTTCCTCCCACTCACTTCTTTCGAGAGAAACTCCTTCTCTAGAAAGGATCCATTCTCAGCAACGGATATCTTGCCTTCGGATCTGTGATAGAAGGTGTACCCAACATTTTCCTTTGGGTATCCTATGAAGACACACTTCTCCGATTTGGGTTTGAGCTTATCAGGTTGAAACATTTTCACATAAGCATTGCAACCTCAAACTTTAAGAAATGACAGCTTAGGTTTCTTGCCAAACCATAGTTCATACGGTGTCGTCTCAACGGATTTAGATGGTGCCCTATTTAATGTGAATGTAGCTGTCTCTAATGCATAACCCTAAAACGATAGCGGTAAATCAGTAAGAGACGTCATAGATCGCACCATATCTAATAAAGCACGGTTACGACGTTCGGACACACCATTACACTGTGGTGTTCCAGGTGGCGTGAGTAGTGAAACTATTTCACATTGTTTTAACTAAAGGCCAAACTCGTAACTCAAATATTTTACTTCTGCGATCATATCGTAGAAACTTTTATTTTTTTACGATGATTCTCCACTTCACTCTGAAACTCTTTGAACTTTTCAAATGTTTCAGACTTGTGTTTCATCAAGTAGATATACTCATATCTGCTCAAATCATCTATGAAGATCAGAAAATAATGATACCTATCGTGAGCCTCAATATTCAATGGACCACATACATCAGTATGTATGATTTCCAACAAATATGTTGCTTGCTCCATTGTTCTGGAGAACGGAGTCTTAGTCATCTTGCCCATGAGGCATGGTTCAAAAGCATCAACTGATTCATAATCAAGTGATTCCAAAAGCCCATCAACATGGATTTTCTTCATGCGCTTTACACCAATATGACCTAAACGGCAGTGCCACAAATAAGTTGCACTATCATTATTAACTTTGCATCTTTTGGTTTCAATATTATGAATATGTGTATCACTACGATCGAGATCCAACGAACCATTTTCATTGGGTGTGTAACCATATAAGGTTTTATTCATGTAAACAGAACAACAATTTATTCTCTTACTTAAATGAATAACCGTATTGCAATAAACATGATCAAATCATATTCATGCTCAACGCAAACACCAAATAACACTTATTTAGGTTCAACACTAATCCCGAAAGTATAGGGAGTGTGCGATGATGATCATATCAATCTTGGAACCACTTCCAACACACATCGTCACTTCACCCTTAACTAGTCTCTGTTCATTCTGCAACTCCCGTTTCGAGTGACTACACTTAGCAACTGAACCAGTATCAAATACCAAGGGGTTGCTACGAACACTAGTAAAATACACATCAATAATCTGTATATCAAATATACCTTTGTTCACTTTGCCATCCTTCTTATCCGCCAAATACTTGGGGTAGTTCCGCTTCCAATGACCAGTCCCTTTGTAGTAGAAGCACTCAGTTTCAGGCTTAGGTCCAGACTTGGGTTTTTCACTTGAGCAGCAACTTGCTTGCCGTTCTTCTTGAAGTTCCCCTTTCCTCCCTTTGTCCCTTTAGTTGAAACTAGTGGTTTTGTTTACCATCAACACTTGATGCTTTTATTGATTTCTACCTTCGTCGATTTCAGCATCGCGAAGAGCTTGGGAATCGTTTCCATTATCCCTTGCATATTATAGTTCATCACGAAGTTCTACTAACTTGGTGATGGTGACTAGAGAATTTTGTCAATCACTATTTTATCTGGAAGATTAACTCCTACTTGATTCAAGCGATTGTAGTACCCAGACAATCTGAGCACATGCTCACTGCTTGAGCTATTCTCCTCCATCTTTTAGCTATAGAACTTGTTGGAGACTTCATATCTCTCAACTCGGGTATTTGCTTGGAATATTAACTTCAACTCCTGGAACATCTCATATGTTCCATGACGTTCAAAACGTCTTTGAAGTCCCGATTCTAAGCCGTTAAGCATGGTGCACTAAACTATCAAGTAGTCATCATATTGAGCTAGCCAAACATTCAGAACGTCTGCATCTGCTCCTGCAATAGGTCTGTCACCTAGCGGTGCATCAAGGACATAATTCTTTTGTGCAGCAATGAGGATAATCCTCAGATCACGGATCCAATCCGCATCATTTCTACTAACATTTTTCAACTTAGTTTTCTCTAGGAACATATCAAAAATAAAACATGGGAGCTAAACGCGAGCTATTGATCTACAACATAGATATGCCAATACTAGCAGGACTAAGTTCATGATAAATTTAAGTTCAATTAATCATATTACTTAAGAACTCCCACTTAGAAAGACATCCCTCTAATCTTCTAAGTGATCACGTGATCCAAATCAACTAAACCATAACCGATCATCACGTGAAATGGAGTAGTTTTCAATGGTGAACATCATTATGTTGATCATATCTACTATATGATTCACGCTCGACCTTTCGGTCTCAGTGTTCCGAGGCCATATCTTCATATGCTAGGCTCGTCAAGTTTAACCTGAGTATTTTGCATGTGCAAAACTGGCTTGCACCCGTTGTAGATGGACGTAGAGCTTATCACACCCGATCATCACGTGGTGTCTGGGCACGACGAACTTTGGCAATGGTGCATACTCAGGGAGAACACTTTTTATCTTGAAATTTAGTGAGAGATCATCTTATAAAGCTACCGTCGAACTAATAACATGCAATCAAAATATGTGACATGATATGGCCATCATCATCTTGTGCCTTTGATCTCCATCTCCAAAGCATCGTCATGATTTCCATCGTCACCGACATGACACCATGATCTCCATCATCTTGATCTATATCAATGCGTCATCACATGGTCGTCTCGCCAACTATTGCTATCGCATAGCGATAAAGTAAAGCAATTATTTGGCGCTTGCATCTTATGCAATAAAGAGACAACCATAAGGCTTTTGCCAGTTGCCGATAACTTCAACAAAACATGATCATCTTATACAACAACTTATATCTCATCACGTCTTGACCATATCACATCACAACATGCCCTGCAAAAACAAGTTAGACGTCCTCTACTTTGTTGTTGCAAGTTTTACATGGCTGCTACGGGCTGAGCAAGAACCGTTCTTACCTACGCATCAAAACCACAACGATAGTTCGTCAAGTTAGTGTTGTTTTAACCTTCTCAAGGACCGGGCGTAGCCACACACGATTCAACTAAAGTTGGAGAAACTGACACCCGCTAGTCACCTGTGTGCATAGCACGGCGGTAAAACCAGTCTCGCGTAAGCGTACGCGTAATGTCGGTCCGGGACGCTTCATCCAACAATACTGCCGAACCAAAGTGTGACATGCTGGTAAGCAGTATGACTTATATCGCCGACAACTCACTTGTGTTCTACTCGTGCATACTACATCAACGCATAAAACCTGGCTCGGATGCCACTGTTGGGGAACGTAGTAACTTCAAAAAAATTCCTACGCACATGCAAGATCATGGTGATGCATAGCAACGAGAGGGGAGAGTGTTGTCCACGTACCCTCGTAGACCGAAAGCGGAAGCATTAGCACAACGCGGTTGATGTAGTCGTAAGTCTTCACGATCCGACCGATCCAAGTACCGAACGCACAGCACCTCCGAGTTCAGCACACGTTCAGCTCGATGACGTCCTGCGAACTCCGATCCAGCAGAGCTTCACGGGAGAGTTCCGTCAGCACGACGGCATGGTGAAGGTGATGATGTTACTACCGACGCAGGGCTTCGCCTAAGCACCGCTACAATATGACCGAGGTGGAATATGGTGGAAGGGGGCACCGCACACAGCTAAGGAACGATCACGAAGATCAACTTGTTGTGTCTCTGGGGTGCCCCCGTATATAAAGGAGCAAGGGGGGGAGGTGGCCGGCCTAGGAGGAGGGCGCGCCAAGGGGGGAGTCCTACTCCCACCGGGAGTAGGACTCCTCCTTCCCTTGTTGGAGTAGGAGAGAAGGAAAGAGGGGGAGAGGAACAAGGAAAAGTGGGCTGCACCGCTTGTCCAATTTGGACCAGAGGGGGGGCGTGCGCCTCCTTCCTTTTGGCCTCTCTCCTCTATTCCCGTATGGCCCAATAAGGCCCATATACTCCCCGGCGAATTCCCGTAACTCTCCGGTACTCCGAAAAAAACCCGAATCACTCGGAACCTTTCCGAAGTTCGAATATAGTCATCCAATATATCGATCTTTACGTCTCGACCATTTCGAGACTCCTAGTCATGTCCCCGATCTCATCCGGGACTCCGAACTCCTTCGGTACATCAAAACACATAAACTCATAATATAACCGTCATCGAACTTTAAGCGTGCGGACCCTACGGGTTCGAGAACTATGTAGACATGACCGAGACACGTCTCCGGTCAATAACCAATAGCGGAACCTGGATGCTCATATTGGCTCCTACATATTCTACGAAGATCTTTATCGGTCAGACCGCATAACAACATACGTTGTTCCCTTTGTCATCGGTATGTTACTTACCCGAGATCCGGTCGTCGGTATCTCAATACCTAGTTCAATCTCGTTACCGTCAAGTCTCTTTACTCGTTCCGTAATACATCATTCCGCAACTAACTCATTAGTTGTAATGCTTGCAAGGCTTAAGTGATGTGCATTACCGAGAGGGCCCAGAGATACCTCTCCGACAGTCGGAGTGACAAATCCTAATCTCGAAATACGTCAACCCAACAAGTACCTTCAGAGACACCTGTAGAGCACCTTTATAATCACCCAGTTATGTTGTGACGTTTGGTAGCACACAAAGTGTTCCTTCGGTAAACGGGAGTTGCATAATCTCATAGTCATAGGAACATGTATAAGTTATGAAGAAAGCAATAGCAACAAACTAAACGATCAAGTGCTAAGCTAATGGAATGGCTCAAGTCAATCACATCATTCTCCTAATGATGTGATCCCGTTAATCAAATGATAACTCATGTCTATGGTTAGGAAACATAACCATCTTTGATCAACAAGCTAGTCAAGTAGAGGCATACTAGTGACACTTTGTTTGTCTATGTATTCACACATGTATTATGTTTCCGGTTAATACAATTCTAGCATGAATAATAAACATTTATCATGATATAAGGAAATAAATAATAACTTTATAATTGCCTCTAGGGCATATTTCCTTCACTTGACACTTAACTTAATTTAAATGCATCAACTGCGTGTGTAGCCGTGATGGTCTCTTCTCGGCGGAGTCCGGGAAGTGAACATGGTCTTGTCTTATGCTTGAACGTAAATAGTTTCAGGATCACTTCTTGATCACTTCTAGTTCATGACCTTGCATTGCTTCTCTTCTCGCTCTTATTTGCGTATGTTAGCCACCCTATATGCTTAGTGCTTGCTGCAGCTCCACCTCACTACCCTTTCCTACCCATAAGCTTAAATAGTCTTGATCTCGCGGGTGTGAGATTGCTGAGTCCTCGTGGCTCACAGATACTTCCAAACAGTTGCAGGTGCCGATGATACCAGCGCAGATGATGCAACTGAGCTCAAGTGGGAGCTCGATGAAGATCGTGTTCGTTGTGTTGTTTCATTTCCAGTTGATCAGCAGTGGAGCCCAGTTGGGACGATCGGGGATCTAGCATTAGGGGTTGTCTTCCTTTATTTTGGTTCCGTAGTCGGACCTTGATTGTATTCTGGATGATGTATGTTTAACATGTATTTGTGTGAAGTGGCGATTGTAAGCCAACTCTTTATCCCATTCTTATTCAGTACATGGGATTGTGTGAAGATTACCCCTCTTGCGACAAACATACCATGCGGTTATGCCTCTAAGTCGTGCCCCGACAAGTGGGAGATATAGCCGCATCGTGGGTGTTACAAGTTGGTAATCAAAGCCTTCCCCGACTAAGGCACCCCCTACTTGATCGAATCACTGACGTTGTTGAGTCTCTAACAGAATGTTTTGAGTCTTAGGATTATATATATATATCGGAGAGTAGGATTCTTTTTACTCAGTCCCTTCATCGCTCTGGTGACGCCTCCTGACGTAGAAGTTTTGACTTTTCTCTCCTAAAATTTCACGAAAAAAAATTAGGATCACGCGGGTATCTTGGAATCGTTCCGATGGTTTTGTGGCGAGAACATTGTTCTTGGTGCCTCCTGACATTTAGGGGTTGTGGCAGTGTCCCGGGGAGTTGAGCTCCGAGGTGTTGTCGTCACAATTTTATCGTTGCAGTTCTGGAATACCTGAGTTTGCCGACATCGAAAATCTCTTTTATGCAGTTGTTGGTGAGATAACCTCGACGCCACCCAGTACTGGGGCGGGAGTTCGGGAGTATTGCCATAACTCGTGTAACGGGTGCTTTTCGAAGGTTGAGGTAAATGATTTCTGAAGGTTTCTTGGTTATGTGTTGAAGGATGGATATAGCTGGATGTAGGATTTGCTAGTTTTGGGTGAGATATTATGCTTCCCCTATATCACCAACACATGATTGTATAACCAGAAAGTTTCGGGAGTTTATAAGTGGGAATTCAAGTAGCTCCTAGAATATCTTTTCAACAGACACATGATACGATATGGGATCTATCATATGTTTGTTCCAACTTATCCTGTAAGCCAATCCTTTGTTTTGTTTTGGTTTTTGGTATTTGAGTTGCTTCGAAGTCAAATGTTGATTCCATACCTTTTCCTAAGTGGTGTTCTCATATTTCTATGTGGATACTAATCCTTCTTGATCATCGAGGTTGTCATGTCAATTCTTTTCTACAGGTCTGCTTCTCTTCAAGTGGATCCGATCATTTTCAACATCCGCAAGATTCAATCTCAGTTTTCGCAATGTTGTTCGTTTCATCCATTCCCAAGTTGCTTTTGCTTTTCCTGCCCTCCCACCCTTTTCCTTCAAGGATTCGGATTTCTTAATCAACTATCATGTTATTGATGAGAAGTCACTCCATTCTTTTTCCGTCAATGTTTTTATCCGGCGATTCTCAGGAAGATTCTAATGGAGCTTCAAGTTTATTATTCTTCATTCTCTTTTCTTCTCCGGTGGATTAAATTCAAGCTTTGTTGTTCATATCCTTTTCCTCGTTTCAAATGTTTTCTCATGCCGGTGCACCTCTTTATCATTCACCTCTCACTATTCATTTGTTTCGGAGTGCCGAAGATATCTCAGAAGATTCGTGTTTTCACTCCTAATCCATTCAAGCTATTTCGAGGATTTTATCTCATAAAGGCTATTTAATTCAACCGCTTCAATTTCTCTTCAAATCATTTCAATGGTGTTTTCTTTGAGTGGGCCCTAACCCACAGGTCTTTTCCCAGGATCTTACCTGACTCTTCTAATTTTCCCGGAGCTATCCTCAAATTCTTTCAAAGTTTGACGTAAGAATGAATTGTCATCAGTCAAATGTCTTTCTCCAAGATCTTTCAAAATATTTTCATCATTGGTTCAACCTTTCTAATTTTCATTCCGGAGTGCCTCAACAATTCTTGGTGGTGTTTCTCGTCGTCATTCTCTGCATTTGAAGATCGAAGAAGAGTTTTCCTCCAAATATTATCTGTTCTCTCAAGATGTGTGGTTCTAGCTTGATGCCATCCTCTCATAATGGTTTTCGATTGTGAGACTTCTTTTCACCCATCCGGAGCAATTCAAGATTCTTTTCAGTTTGATTCTGCGGAGCCCATCATCTCAGAATTATTCATTCTCAGCATTCATCTCTCGTTCTCCAAATCTTACCGGTGCATCGTTCAAGTAATCTCTAGTCTGCTCGTCATCTCTTAATTCTCTTGCATATAAATTCACTCAAGTATCTTTGTTCGTTTTCTAATTCTCCCTGGTGTTTCTCTATATTTTCTTCGTTCATTTTTCAGTTCTTATGGTGGTTCATTCAAGATTTCTTTTCCTTCGTTATCATATCAATTCATTCGTTGTTTCAATCCTACCGGTGGTTCGTTGAAGACCTGTCTCAAGTTATCGATATATCTCTCTTAAAACTTTCTACCAGAATAAGTTGTATGCAATCCGTTGGTTGTCATCAATTTAAATTGGTGAAGGATACGCATAACATAATCCTTATTCCTGTTTCACCCAAATGATTAATTCCTTATTTCAGAGGTTCAATCAAAATTCTTGGTTTCAAGTGCTCATCTTTCTTTACCGGAGTTCTTCACGAAGGCTCAACATGGTGGTTCATCAAGGATTCATTTCATTCTTCAATTGTTCTTCAAGTTTTCTCTCGAAGTTAAGATCCAGCAAGCTATACTCTCAAATAAACATGGTGTTCAACACATGTCTTGTTTTTAGGAGTTCAAGCCTTCCTCTTCTTGCATTCTGGTGCAATTCCTTCTACTTTATCTTTTGAGATGGTGTTATGTCATTCTTGATAATTTGAGTTCATGTTTCATGATTCACATGTTGTTAAGAATGAGGTATTTTAAATCCATCAATCTCTTCGTTGGAGTGATCTTGGGTTATATTTCACATAAAACCTTCCATAAGGAATGTTGCTTATTGTGGTGTCTATCGATAATCCAAGTTTCCTCCTATTCTCGCGGTGAAAGGAGTTTTCACCTCTTCGTTGCTCTCAAGCAATCAATTGTTTTCCGTTAGAGGCCGGTTGTCACCTCATAATTTTGACACGTTTCCCATAAGACCACAACAAGCTTGTTCTTTTGTTGTTGATTTTTTTTCAACAACTCTGTTCAATCCTCCTTTTAAGGATGCTCTCTCAAATTCATTCGAGGTAGAAGATGTTGTTTTCTTCTTCGTTACTTTCATTCCATTTTGTTCCAGAGGCATTGTGATGTTGCTCTCTTTGACCCATCATCTTGTTTTGTCAAGCTCATCTTCAATTCCTTCCATTTACAGTCGGAGTGCTGTCCAAATTATATCATTCTTATTCCTTCTCTATCTTGTTTTAACCGGAGTGTCCTGTCTATCATTCTTCTTATAATCGGACTCTCATCCAAGTGCTTTCATTTTGCCAAGCTCATATTCTTTACCTTCCATGTCCAATCGGAGTGTTGTCGTAATTGATACTTATCGTTCCTTGTACATCACGTTTCATCCAGAGTGCTTGCATGTACTTCTTGTCCTTTGTGACACTTTTCTTATGTCTTTCAACCTACAAGGTTCTAGTAATGTTCTTTGTTCCTCTTTTCTAACAGAGTGTTTTCAACTATGTTCATCTTTGTTGTATTCTTTCTTTCAATTTGTTCAACCTCGCAAGGTTCTTTGGTTTCACTCATTTGTCAAAGAATGTTTTACCTTTCCTCTTCCTCCTCTGTTTCCCTCCGGTGCCATCCTAGATCTCGGAACGAGATCCTCTTGTGGTGGTGGAGTGTTGTGACGCCCCGAGACCGTTGCGCCAGGTGTCTTCCAGTTATTCATTGTTGTTGCCTTGTCATTTGCTTGCATGTTGCATTTTGCCATGTCATCATGTGCATTGCATCATCATGTTTTCAAAACTTGCATTCGTCCGGGTTCCCCCAGTTCCGTCTGTTGTCCGTTCTGAGCCCAGACACACTTGCACGCGCCCGCGGCACGTCCGAAATATTATTTTATAAGTGGCCGGAAAATTTTCTCGGAATGGGATGAAAGTTGGCGTGCGGTCTTATTATAGTATAGATAGACCGTCTGTCAAGTTTCATCGCATTCGGAGTCCGTTTGATGCCCCAGCGGTTAACTATAGCGGCATTATAGCCGGTCTAACGTCGGACGTTTTCGGTCTCCGAAAACTATTGCCGGGCTTTCCCTCTTTTTCCTCCCTAGACCGTCTACACAGTCCACTACCTACCGCCAGGACCAACTTAACCTCTCTCGTCAGCCCACAGCCCTCCTCACGCGCACGTCTGAAAGCTGTCCCGGACCTGACTCGGGTTGTGGTTACCGATGGGTCCGGATCATCCCCAAACATCTACAAAACATCTTCGGTTTCTTCTTTAACTCTCCTAACCTAATTATCTCGGAACGTCCGATTACGATCGGAGGGACCTAACCGCCCTAAACTGATCTGAATTGCTATATATAATGTCCCCTTTGTCCATTTCTAGACAAACCCTAGATACTAGGCAGTTGTCCCTCGCGCCGCTGCCAGCAGCATCTTCCTCGGGATCCCACCCGAGCCAACCCACGCGCAGCTAGCCTTCCTATCTCGTTTTCCCCAATCCACCAAACCAGATCCAGCCCCTCCTGTCAATCTTGACCGCCGGATCATGCATCTAACAGTCTGGAGAGCCCCCTGAGCTCCCGCAACCGCCAGCAGTTAGTTGCGTGCCCGCTCGAGAGGAGCCTCAGGACACCACGCTGGAGCCACGAGCGCCACCGCCGCCGTTTGGAGTGCCGCCATTGCCGGAGATGAGTGCCCTGCTGCCCATGCTTCTTCTCCCTCTCCTCTCATTCATTTCTCTTGGCTCTCTAGCTCCCTGCCTTCAAGTCTCTCTCGTTCTCTGCACAGGAGCCCCATGGCGCCGCCGGCCATCAAGATCGTCGCCCGCCTCATGATCCCCATGGATCTCGTTGCCAGAGTCCCATGCCCCATCAGAGCAACTTCATCCATGGCACTGCCCTTGCCTCGTCTTGGCCGGTGGATCCGAATGCCCAAGACCGTGCCGCCCCAGATCTCCTCCGTCCTCACTCATCATGCATTGTCGTCGCCATCAGAGAGCTTGAAGACGACGTCCTTGACTCCCCGCGCTCGAAGCCCTGCCGCACCGCGGTTGGACCAGCCTCGCCAGGAGCCGCTCGCTCGTCGTCTCGCTGCCCGCGTCGAACCGTCCCCTACCCAGCTCGCCTGCAGCCGCTGCCGCGTCATGCTCTGCATCGAGCTCGCGTGAGTCGTCGAGTGCCCAGCATCCGCGTTGACCACATCGATCAGGTCCAGTGGGCCGCGCTGCTTCCCCATCGGCCCAGCGCGCCCCCTCTACCAAGGCCTAGCATGATCGCGGCCCAATTCCATGCGTTTTGCCAGCCCATGTGAGCAGCAGCCCCTTCTCTCTATCAGGCCAGCCAGATTCGGCCCGCTTACGTTTTTTTCAGATCTGCATTTTTAGCATTATCCAGAGACTACCAGTTTTACAGAAAAGTCCTCTTACTTCATGCATTTAATAACTCATGAACCGTGCAACATATTAAAATGTTTTATATATGAAAAATGACTAGAATTTCATCTAGTTTCATAATATGCCACTTTCATCCATGTTTGAAATGTTAAAAATGATGTTTGCTTATATTTTGCTCAAATGCCATGCTAAAATGGTTTATTTCATATCTAATTAACCGTAGCTCCGAATTTAATAAACTTTATATGTAAATGGGGTAGAAAAATGCCTAGTTTAACATGGTGGCAGTACTTTGCATGTTTAAAAACTCTAAAATATGGTTTAGGGCAGAACAGTACCAAATATAAAATATTCACATGAGGATTTTTCTAGACTTGCTGCTTGTTGTTCCGGCCTCATTTAAACTTGCCTAGATAGATGGTTTTCATATGCTTCACCTCTTGCAATGTTTAACAACATTTTAATATTGTTGGGTACCTAAACGAGAGAGAACTAAATAAGTTGTATGGTGTTTCGTCAATATGCAACTCGTTGCATATTGTGCTCCACTTAACTTGTAGTTTTGCTTGTGCACTTTGCCATGCCATGCCTCATTAAACCGGACATGCATCATACTTGGTTGTGCATCATGCCATGTTTATGTGACGGTTGTTTACTATGTTGCTTGCTTCTTTCCAGGTTGCTTCTCTCGTTAGCTTCGGTTTCGGAGTTGTGAGGATTCGTTCGACTTCGTCCGTTTGTCTTCTTCATGGAATCGTTCTTCTTCCTTGCGGGATCCCAGGCAAGATGACCATACCCTTGAAATCACTTCTATCTTTGCTTGCTAGTTGCTCTCTCTATTGCTATGTCGCGATACCTACCACTTGTTATATCATGCCTCCCATATTGCCATGTCAAGCCTCTAACCCACCTTTCCTAGCAAACCATTGTTTGGCTATGTTACCGCTTTGCTCAGCCCCTCTTATAGCGTTGCTAGTTGCAGGTGAAGCTGAAGTTTGTTCCATGTTTGGAACATGGATATGTTGGGAGATCATTATTGTATCTTTTACTTTAATGCATCTATATACTTGGTAAAGGGTGGAAGGATCGGCCTTATGCCTGGTGTTTTCTTCCACTCTTGCCGCCCTAGTTTCCGTCATACCGGTGTTATGTTCCTTGATTTTGCGTTCCTTACACGGTTGGGTGTTATGGGAACCCCTTGACAGTTCGCTTTGAATAAAACTCCTCCAGCAAGGCCCAACCTTGGTTTTACCTTTTGCCTCACCACCACCTACTTTTACCTTGGGAGTCACGCTCCTGAGGGTCATCTTTATTTTAACCCCCCCCCCCCTCGGGCCAGTGCTTCTCTAAGTGTTGGTCCGAACCGAGCTGCCTGCGGGGCCACCTCGGGGAAACTCGAGGGCTGGTTTTACTCGTAGCCTGTCTCATCCGGTGTTGCCCTGAGAACGAGATACGTACGACTCCTATCGGGATTGCCAGCACAATGGGTGGCTTTGCTAGTCTTGTTTTACCATTGTCGAAATGTCTTGTAACCGGGATTCCGAGACTGATCGGGTCTTCCCGGGAGAAGGAATATCCTTCGTTGACCGTGAGAGCTTGTGATGGGCTAAGTTGGGACACCCCTGCAGGGTTTGAACTTTCGAAAGCCGTTCCTGCGGTTATGTGGTAGATGGGAATTTGTTAACGTCCGGTTGTAGAGAACTAGACACTTTACTTAATTAAAATGCATCAACCGCGTGTGTAGCCGTGATGGTCTCTTCTCGGCGGAGTCCAGGAAGTGAACATGGTCTTGTGTTATGCTTGAACGTAAGTAGTTTCAGGATCACTTCTAGTTCATGATCATTGCATTGCTTCTCTTCTCGCTCTTATTTGCATATGTTAGCCACCATATATGCTTAGTGCTTGCTGCAGCTCCACCTCACTACCCTTTCCTACCCATAAGCTTAAATAGTCTTGATCTCACGGCTGTGAGATTGTTGAGTCCTCGTGGCTCATAGATACTTCCAAACAGTTGCAGGTGCCGATGTTACCAGCGCAGATGACGCAACTGAGCTCAAGTGGGAGCTCGATGAAGATCGTGTCCGTTGTGTTGTTTCGTTTCCAGTTGATCAGTAGTGGAGCCCAGTTGGGACGATCGGGGATCTAGCATTAGGGGTTGTCTTCCTTTATTTTGGTTCTGTAGTCGGACCTTGATTGTATTCTGGATGATGTATGTTTAACATGTATTTGTGTGAAGTGGCGATTGTAAGCCAACTCTTTATCCCATTCTTATTCAGTACATGGGATTGTGTGAAGATTACCCCTCTTGCGACAAACCTACCATGCGGCTATGGCTCTAAGTCGTGCCCCGACACGTGGGAGATATAGCCGCATCGTGGGTGTTACAAGTGGGAACCTACTATTAAAATTAAAATTAAAGATCATGAATGCTATGCTTTATGTGATTTGGGTGCTAGTGTTTCCACGATTCCAAAAAGTTTGTGTGATGTGTTAGGTTTCCGTGAGTTTGATGATAGTTCTTTAAATTTGCATCTTGCGGATTCCACTATTAAGAAACCTATGGGAAAGATTAATGATGTTCTTATTGTTGCAAATAGGAATTATGTGCCCGTAGATTTCATTATTCTTGATATAGATTGCAATCCTACATGTCCTATTATTCTTGGTAGACCTTTCCTTAGAACAATTGGTGCAATTATTGATATGAAAGAAGGAAATATTAGATTCCAATTTCCATTAAGGAAAGGCATGAAACACTTTCATAGGAATAAAATTAAATTATCTTATGAATCTATTATGATAGCCACTTATGGATTGCATACCAAAGATGACAATACCTAGATCTATTCTTGTTTTTATGCCTAGCTAGGGGCGTTAAATGATAGCGCTTGTTGGGAGGCAACCTAATTTTATTTTTGTTTCTTGTTTCTTGTTCCTGTTTAGTAATAAATAATTCTTCTAGATTATGTTTAGATGTGGTTTTATGTTTTTAATTAGTGTTTGTGCCAAGTAGAACCTTTGGGAAGACTTGGGGGGAGTCTTTGCGATCTTGCTGTAAAAAAAACAGAAACTTTAGCGCTCACGAGATTTGCTGCCATTTTTTACTGGAGAGTGCGATTAGGTTGATTATTTTTTAAGATGATTAATAGACAAATTCCTAACTTCCACCAATTTATTTCAGAATTTTTGGGGTTACATAAGTATTCGAAACCTACATATTACTATAGACTGTTTTGTTTTTGACAGATGCTGTTTTTCGTGTGTTGTTTGCTTATTTTGATGAATCTATGGCTAGTATCGGGGGTATGAACCATAGAGAAGTTGGAATACAGTAGTTTTAACACCAATATAAATAAATAATGAGTTTATTACAATACCTTGAAGTGATGGTTTGTTTCTTATACTAATGGAGCTCATGAGATTTTTTGTTGAGTTTTGTGTTGTGAAGTTTTCAAGTTTTGGGTAAAGATTTGATGGATTTTGGAATAAGGAGTGGAAAGAGCCTAAGCTTGGGGATTCCCAAGGCACCCCAAGGTAAAATTCAAGGAAAACCAAAAGCCTAAGCTTGAGGATGCCTGAGGGAGTCCTGGATTAGGGGGTGTTCGGATAGCCGGACTATACCTTCAGCCGGACTCCTGGACTATGAAGATACAAGATTGAAGACTTCGTCCCGTGTCCGGATAGGACTTTCCTTAGCGTGGAAGGCAAGCTTGGCGATACGGATATACAGATCTCCTACCATTGTAACCGACTTTGTGTAACCCTAACCCTCTCCGGTGCCTATATAAACCGGAGGGTTTTAGTCCGTAGGACAACATAGACAACAACAATCATACCATAGGTTAGCTTCTAGGGTTTAGCCTCTCCGATCTCGTGGTAGATCTACTCTTTTACTACCCATATCATCAATATTAATCAAGCAGGACGTAGGGTTTTACCTCCATCAAGAGGGCCCGAACCTGGGTAAAACTTCGTGTCCCTTGCCTCCTGTTACCATCCGGCCTAGACGCACAGTTCGGGACCCCCTACCCGAGATCCGCCGGTTTTGACACCGACATTGGTGCTTTCATTGAGAGTTCCTCTATGTCGTCGCCGTCAGGGTCGATGGCTCCTACAATCATCAATAGCGAGGCAGTCCAGGGTGAGACTTTCCTCCCCGGACAGATCTTCGTCTTCGGCGGCTTCGCACTGCGGGCTAATTCACTTGGCCGTCTGGAGTAGATCGAAAGCTACGCCCCTGGCCGTCAGGTCAGATTTGGAAATTTAAACTACACGGCTGACATCCGCGGGGACTTGATCTTCGACGGATTCGAGCCACTGCCGAGCGCGCCGCACTGTCCCGACGAGCATGATCTAGCTCTGCCACCGAACAGTGCCCCGGAGGCCGCACCCGCACCAGCTTCGACCCTTAAGTCGGAGCCAACTGCACCAATCGAGGATGGGCGGTTGGACGCCACCTCGAGGGCTGCGATCCCAATGGCGATTGAGCCGAACACCAGCCCCGTACTCTGCGAGATTCGTGACTCCAAGGAGCCGGACTCCTCTGCGGACTCCAAACCATCCGCGCCCCTGCCGATTGAATCTGATTGGGCGCCGATCATGGAGTTTACTACTGCGGACATCTTTCAGCACTCGCCTTTCAACAATATTCTGAAGACACTGAAGTCTCTCTCTTTATCAGGAGAGTCATGGCCGGACTACGGTTAGCAAGGTTGGGATTCGGACGATGAAGAAATTCAAAGCCCACCCACCACCCACTTTGTAGCCACTGTCGACGATTCAACCGACATGCTCGACTTCGACTCTGAAGACATCAACGGTATGGACGCCGATGAAGGAGATGATGAAGAACCAGCGCCTACTAGGACCTGGAAAGCCACCTCGTCATATGACATATACATGGTGGACACCCCAAAAGAAGGAGATGGCGACGGAACAGCGGAGGATGACCCCTCCAAGAAACAGCCTAAGCACCGGCGTCAGCGGCGCCGCTCAAAATCCCGCCAAAACAAATGCGGTGATTCCAGCACGGGAGATAATAACACTCCGGAAAGCACCGAAGAAAATCCCCTCGAGCAAGATTTAGCACAGGAGGATGGAGAAACCAGCCCTCATGAGAGAGCGGCTAACAGAGAGGTCGAGGACGATAATTATATGCCCCCCTCCGAAGACGAGGCAAGCCTCGACGACGACGAATTCGTCGTGCCAGAGGATCCCATCAAACAAGAGCGTTTTCAACACAGGCTTATGGCCACGGCAAGAAGCCTCAAGAAAAAACAGCAACAGCTTAAAGCTGATCAAGATTTGCTAGTCGACAGATGGACTGAGGTCCTTGCGGCCGAAGAGCATAAACTCGAATGCCCCTCCAAGAGTTACCCAAAGCGCAGGTTGCTACCCCGATTAGAGGAGGAAGCACTTGATGCGGCCGACCGGCCACCTCATGGCCGTGACAGAGAGGCCTCTCGGCCCTCCACACAAGCCGCACCCCGTACCAAAACACGGGAATACGCGCCGGACTTACGAGATATGTTGGAGGACAAGGCAAGGCAAACAAGATCGATCTACGGATCGCGTGGGCGCCCCACAGCTCGAGACGGTAACCGTCACGCCGGTCACAAATTCGGCAAGTTTGAACACAGTAGACAAAGCTCATTGGAGCTACGCCATGATATAGCACAGTACAGAGGCGCCGCACACCCACTATGCTTCACAGACGAAATAATGGATCATCAAATCCCCGAGGGTTTCAAACCCGTAAACATCGAATCATATGATGGCACAACAGATCCTGCGGTATGGATCGACGATTATCTCCTTCATATCTACATGGCCCGCGGCGATGATTTCCACGCCATCAAATACCTCCCACTCAAGCTTAAAGGACCAGCTCGGCATTGGCTTAACAGCTTGCCAACAGGATCAATCAGTTGTTGGGAGGACCTGGAAGCCGCATTCCTCGACAATTTCCAGGGCACTTATGTGTGACCCCCAGACGCCGATGACCTAAGCCACGTAATTCAGCAGCCAGATGAATCGGCCAGGCAATTCTGGACACGGTTCCTAACAAAGAAAAATCAAATAGTCGACTGTCCGGACGCGGAGGCCCTAGCAGCCGTCAAGCACAATATCCGTGACGAGTGGCTGGCCCGGCACCCTGGACAGGAAAAGCCGAAATCTATGGCAGCACTCACGACACTCATGACCCGCTTTTGCATGGGAGAAGACAGCTGGCTCGCTCATAGCAACAATATGACCAAGAACCCTGGTAATTCGGATGCTAGAGACAGTAGCGGCAGGTCATGTCGCAACAAGCAGAAGCGCCGCATTAACGGCGACAATGCTGAGGATACGGCAGTTAATGCCGGATTCAGAGGCTCTAAATCCGGTCGGCGGAAAAATCCATTCAAAAGGAATCCTAGGGGCCTGTCCAGTTTGGACCGAATACTCGACCGCTTGTGCCAAATACATGGCACCCCCGAAAAGCCGGCCAATCACACCAACAGGGATTGTTGGGTGTTCAAGCAGGCAGGCAAGTTAAACGCCGAAAATGAAGATAAGGGGCTGCATAGCGATGACGAGGAGGAGCCCCAGCCGCCGAACAAAAGTGGACAGAAGGGTTTTCCCCCACAAGTGCGGACGGTGAACATGATATACGCAACCCATGTCTCCAAAAGGGAGCGGAAGCGCGCGTTAAGGGACGTATACGCGGTAGAGCCAGTCGCCCCAAAGTTCAACCCATGGTCCTCCTGCCCGATCACTTTTAACCGAAGGGACCATCCCACTAGCATCCGTCATGGCGGATTCGCCGCATTGGTTCTAGACCCAATTATTGACGGATTTCATCTCACTAGAGTCCTTATGGACGGCGGCAGCAGCCTGAACCTGCTTTACCAGGATACAGTATGGAAAATGGGCATAGATCCCTCAAGGATTAAGCCCACCAAAACGACCTTTAAAGGAGTAATACCAGGTGTAGAGGCCAACTGTACAGGCTCAGTCACACTTGAAGTGGTCTTCGGATCTCCGGATAATTTCCGAAGCGAGGAGTTAATCTTCGACATAGTCCCGTTCCGTAGTGGTTATCACGCACTGCTCGGGCGAACCGCATTCGCCAAGTTCAATGCGGTGCCGCACTACGCATACCTTAAGCTCAAGATACCAGGCCCTCGAGGAGTAATTACGGTCAATGGAAACACCGAACGCTCCCTCCGAATGGAGGAGCACACGGCGGCCCTTGCAGCAGAAGTACAAAGCAGCCTCTCCAGGCAGTTCTCCAGTCCGGCCATTAAACGACCGGACACCATCAAGCGCGCCTGGAGTAACCTACAACAAGACCGCCTGGCACGTTCCGAGCGAGCGTAGCAATGCGGCCCCAACCCCAACCCTCGTAAAAAGGCGACAGCAGTGCTTCGCGTACATAACTACGCTCTAAAAATACCATGGGTACAGGGGGAGGGGCACCATCACGGCACGCCCGAAACACGGCTTAAACCGCACCAGGGGCTGCCGATATTTTAATCTTCTCTTACTTTCAGGACTCCATTCTTCGGAAGGCCTGTTCGGCAGTTCAATTGCCGCACAAACGATGCAAAAACCAGGGAGGCAGACAAGCCACGCCGCATTACGGAACTCACAGGTGGTCTCTATCACGAGCAGTATACCTGTTTCGCATAATATTCCGCAGCTTGCAGCTAGAGCAGACATGTTAAATAGTCCAACTTTTTGTCGCATTATTTGTATCATTCTGCTTTGATTGCAGCTGTTTTTAATAAACAATGCATAGCTTTTGTCTATTTTTGCATTACCTTTTTATAAATATATGTTCCTTAACGACATGTTGCACCCGTACAATTTGGTACGGCCAAAATACGCCAGGGGCTTTAGTACCCCTCAATATGGTGTGAGAAGTCCAAACACTTTCACAAGTGCGGCACCCCGAACTTATAGCATTATATGCATCCGCTCCGAATCATGTCTTGGGTCAATAGTTGGGTTTGCCCGGCTCCTATGTTTTGGTGCCTTACGTTCCACTATATCGGCTAAGGTAGCACTAGGAGAACCACTGCGATTGTGCCCCAGTTGAGCTGGGCCGAGCACCTCAGTGGAGAAAGCTAAAACTGACTGTCATGATGAAGCGAGAGCTGGTCGCTGTTCGAGAGGTTTTTTCGAGTCCCTAAAGACTTATGCCGCTTAGGGTGAGGAGTCGGCTCTGTCCGGCCAAGGCGTGGATAGCGCCCCGAACTCGGTCTTCCGAATACTAGGGGCTTCGCCGAAATTTAAAATTATAGAATTCTATGGCTAAGTGAGAGTGTTCACGCGTTATAGTCCGATTGCCTTGTTCGTTGGGCTGAGCGCCTCCCTCGAAGGACCCAAACATGGGAAAAAGAGCGCTCAGGTTTATCCCCGAACACCCCAGCACTAGCGGCATGGGGGCAGAAGCCGACGACTCGCCATCTCTCAGAATTGATAAACAGCCGCACAGAAGGTAATATTTTAAATTCCAACAGCATTGCTCAGCGCATATGAACAAGTTTTCAGTGCACAGGACAAAAACGAGCGAGTTTTACTCAAAAATTACGTCCCTAGAACATTCATCCGCCACAAGGCGGGCACCCTTCAAAACATCCTTATAATAATTTTTGGGCTTGCGATGCTCTTTCCCCGGCGGTGGCCCGTCCTTCACAAGCTTCTCAGCATCCAGCTTGCCCTAGTGCACCTTAGCACGGGCAAGGGCCCTACGGGCACCTTCAATCCAGACGGAGCGCTTGATGACTTCGAGCCTTGGACAGGCCTCCACCAGCCGCCGCACCAGCCCGAAATAGCTCCCAGGCAGAGCCTCTCCAGGCCACAGCCGAGCTAGGAGGCCCTTCATGGCCTGTTCGGCTGCCTTGTGGAGCTCGACCAGTTGCTTCAGCTGGTCGCTCAGGGGTACGGGGTGTCCGGCCTTAGCATACTGAGACCAGAACACCTTCTCGGTCGAGCTGCCCTCCTCGGCTCGATAGAATGCGGCGGCATCGGATACACTCCGGGGAAGATCTGCGAACGCTCCTAGAGAGCTCCGAATTCGGGTAAGTAACAAGTAACTCACGTTTATGTGTTTGCTTTGCATAAAGAATGCCTTACCCGCTGCTATCTTTTCACCTCATCCAACTCCTGGAAGGTCTTCTGGGATTCGGTCTTGGCAGACTTGGCATTTTCAATAGCCGCCGCAAGCTCGGACGCTCGCGTCTTCGAGTCAAGCTCCAAACTCTCATATTTCTTCATGAGAACCTGGAGCTCTTGCCGCACTTTGCCAACCTCGGCCTCAAACTTCTCCCGCTCGATGCGCTCCGCGGCCGTACTCTTCTCGGCCTCGAGCAGCGCTTGCTTAAGGGTCGCCACCTCAGACGTGGCCCCTACAATAGCCATGTTAATCCTGTCATTTTTTGCAATTGCACCCTTTTTATACATATTCAAACAAGGTATTTCTTACCTTCCTTCTCCTCGAGCTGCTTCTTGGCACGCCCGAGCTCTTGCTCGGACTTCTCGAGGTCTGCTTCAGCGTGTCCACTTCCGCAGTCAGTGCGGCAGACGCCAGCAGAGAAGCCTGCATACGCATATTGACTCCTTTGTTAGACTCCTGCGAATTTTTGATCCTCTATTCAGCTTTTCTTCGCGAACGCCCAACAGAGCATCAGGGGCTACTATCTATGCAGTAATATTATTTACACATTATTCACTTACCTCAAAGCATGTCAAAAGGCTAGTACAAGCTTCAGTCAGTCCGCTCTTGGCGGACTGAACCTTCTGGACCACCGCACTCATAATAGTATGGTGCCCCTCGTCGATGGAGGCGCCTTCGAGCACCTCCAACAGATTGTCCGGCGCCCCCGGTTGGACGGGGGTCACTGGCACAGTGGGCTTGCTCCTCTTAGAAGGAGGTCGCCCGCCGGACTCTGGAACCTTTGAAGGTTTCGGAGCAGTGTCCGGCCTTGAGCCGGACTTGGAGCCCTGGGGGGTTTCATCCCCTTTACTCCTGGAGTCCGGGAGGTCGCCTTGCGGCGCCTCCAGGACCACCTCCTCCCGGCTTGGAACCTGTTGGGACAACACTTTGGTGTCGTCCGTAGGGTGGGGGGATGAGGCCATCGGAAGCGAGTTCACATCCGACGAGTCCAGTGAGCCGCTCGACGACGTGTCGAGACGGTCTTTGGGCGGGCTGCATAAACATATTCGGCGTAAGGGAAAGCTGTGCAAACAAACGAATATTGTGAGTTACTCTGGTATCCGGATACTTACGATTTCGCCAGGGGCTTGGCCCTGGGCTGCCACTCCTCTCCGCCGTCGTCGACGTCGGTGGAGTAGTCCGGGGGAAGGGTTTTCCCCTTCTTGGACCCTCCGGCCTCCCCAGAGAGGGCGGCCTTCCTTTTCTTCTCTCCTCCCGCTGGAGGGGGAGAGGTTTCTTCTTCTTCCTCGTCTTCACGGGAGGAATGCGCCTCGGAACTGCCGGATGATGAATCCGACACCTCCTGGTGTCGGGCACTCTTTCGAGTCCCCGTGGCCCTTTTCGCAGCCTTCTTCTCCGGCACCACATAGGGTGCCGGAACCAGCAGCTTCGCCAAGCGAGCGTCCGCTGGGCCTTCGGGCAAGGGAGCCGGACAGTTGATCTGTCCGGACGTCACCTGCCAATCCTATCAAAGGTAAGGGAGCTTAGATCCCGCATGGAGTCAAACTATGAAAAACTAATACCCTGTAAAAGGAAATAAATAGCTTACCGCATGAGCGTGATGCTGTGTACTGAATCCGCGATCCTCGGCAACGTATACGGGGGCCTCGGCGCCCTTGAAAAGCACCCTCCAGGCATCTTCGTACAGCGTGTCGAAGAGCCTGTTTAGAGTTTGGTGCTGCGCCGGATCGAACCCCCACAGGTTGAAAGCCCGTCGTTGACACGGGAGGATCAGGCGGATGAGCATAACCTGGACTATGTTGACAAGTTTGAGCTTCTTGTCCACCAGGGTTTGGATGCATGTTTCGAGTCTGGTCAGCTCTCCTTTTTTACCCCAAGATAGGCCCGTCTCCTTCCAGGAGGTGAGCCGCGTAGGGGGTCCGGATCGGAACTCGGGGGGTGCGACCCATTCGGCGTCGCGCGGCTCGGTGATGTAAAACCACCCCGATTGCCACCCCTTCAGGGTCTCCACAAAGGAGCCCTCGAGCCATAAGACGTTGGCCATCTTTCCAACCACGGCGCCTCCGCACTCCGCCTGGTTGCCGTGCACCACCTTCGGCTTGACGTTGAAAGTCTTGAGCCATAGGCCGAAATGGGGGCGGATGCGGAGGAAAGCCTCGCGCACGACAATAAACGTCAAGATGTTGAGGACGAAGTTTGGGGCCAGATCGTGGAAATCCAGGCCGTAGTAGAACATGAGCCCCCGGACAAATGGGTGAAGAGGGAAGCCCAGTCCGCGGAGGAAATGGGGGAGGAACACCACCCTCTCATGGGGCCTAGGGGTGGGGATGAGCTGCCCCTTTTCGGGAAGCTGGTATGCGATGTCGTTAGACAGGTATCCAGCCTTCCTCAGCTTTTTGATGTGACCCACCATGACGGAGGAGACCATCCACTTGCCTCCCGCTCCGGACATGGCTGGAGAAGGTTGAGGTGTGAGTGCGGACTTGGGCGCTGGAGCTCGAGTGCGCAAGAATGGATAGGCAAAGGAGGAAGAAGGCGTAGGTGGAAAGGAGGATCCTTATCCCCTTATATGGGTGGACGCAACTACATGTCCCCACCAGCCTGGTAGAACTCGCTTATCTCCAAGTGCCGTAATCAATGGCGCGGTTGGGTTACCCATGCCCGTATTGATGAGAATCCCGGAATAAGGGGACACGATCTCTGCTTTGACAAGACGTGCCAAGGAAACCGCCTCGCATAACGCGCTGAGGTGGGATAATGAAACGACTCGGATAAAGGGTTGGCCGTGGTGTGTCGCACTTCGGAATACGTCGGCAGATTGGATTTGTGTAAATATTATTCTCTCTATGGCAATATGTGGAAACTTATTTTGCAGAGCCGGACACTATCTTTGTGTTCAAAATCTTCAATGAAGTACTTGGAGGAGGAACCCGCCTTGCAATGCCGAAGACAAACTGCGCGCCGGACTCGTCGTCATTGAAGCCTGGTTCAGGGGCTACTGAGGGAGTCCTGGATTAGGGGGTGTTCGGATAGCCGGACTATACCTTCAGTCGGACTCCTGGACTATGAAGATACAAGATTGAAGACTTCGTCCCGTGTCCGGATAGGACTTTCCTTGGCGTGGAAGGCAAGATTGGCGATACGGATATACCGATATCCTACCATTGTAACCGACTTTGTGTAACCCTAACCCTCTCTGGTGCCTATATAAACTGGAGGGTTTTAGTCCGTAGGACAACATAGACAACAACAATCATACCATAGGCTAGCTTCTAGGGTTTAGCCTCTCCGATCTCGTGGTAGATCTACTCTTGTACTACCCATATCATCAATATTAATCAAGCAGGACGTAGGGTTTTACCTCCATCGAGAGGGCCCGAACCTGGGTAAAACTTCGTGTCCCTTGCCTCTTGTTACCATCCGGCCTAGACGCACAGTTTGGGACCCCCTACCCGAGATCCGCCGGTTTTGACACCGACAATGCCCTAGAAGGCATCCCCTCTTTCGTCTTCGTCCATCGGTAACTTTAATTTATGCAATATTTTTACTCACCACATGATATGTGTTTTGCTTGGAGCGTCTTGTATGATTTGAGTATTTGCTTATTAGTTTACCACAATCATCCTTGCTGTACACACCTTTTGGAGAGACACACATGAATCGGAATTTATTAGAATACTCTATGTGCTTCACTTATATCTTTTGAGCTAGATAATTTTGCTCTAGTGCTTCACTTATATCTTTAAGAGTACGATGGTGGTTTTATTTTATATAAATTACTGATCTCTCGTGCTTCACTTATATTATTTTGAGAGTCTTTTAGAACAGCATGGTAATTTTCTTTGGTTATAAAATTAGTCCTAATATGATAGGCATCCAAGATGGGTATAATAAAAACTTTCATAAAAAGTGCATCGAATGCTATGAGAAGTTTGATACTTGATGATTGTTTTGAGATATGAAGATGGTGATATTAGAGTCATGCTAGTTGAGTAGTTGTGAATTTGAGAAATACTTGTTCTAAAGTTTGTGATTCCCGTAGCATGCACGTATGGTGAACCGTTATGTGATGAAGTCGGAGCATGATTTATTTATTGATTGTCTTCCTTATGTGTGGCAGTCGGGGACGAGCGATGGTCTTTTCCTACGAATCTATCCCCCTAGGAGCATGCCCGTAGTACTTTGTTTCAATAACTAATAGATTTTTGCAATAAGTATGTGAGTTCTTTATGACTAATGTTGAGTCCATGGATTATACGCATTCTCACCCTTCCACCATTGCTAGCCTCACTAATACCGTGCAACTTTTGCCGGTACCATACACCCACCATATACCTTCCTCAAAACAGCCACCATACCTACCTATTATGGCATTTCCATAGCCATTCTGAGATATATTGCCATGCAACTTACCACCGTTCCATTTGTTATGACACGTTTCATCATTGTCATATTGCTTTGCATGATCATGCAGTCGACATCGTATTTGTGGAAAAGCACCGCCGGAGGCATTCACATAGAGTCATATTTTGTTCTAGTATCGAGTTGTAAGTAAATAGAAGTGTGATGATCATCATTGCTAGAGTGTTGTCCCAAGTGAGGAAAGGATGATGGAGACTATGATTCCCCCACAAGTCGGGATGAGACTCCAAACGAAAAAAAAGAGGCCATAAAAAAGAGAAAAGGCCCAAATAAAAAAAGAAAAAAGAAAAAAATGAGAGAAAAAGAGAGAAGGGACAATGTTACTATCCTTTTACCACACTTGTGCTTCAAAGTAGCACCATGATCTTCATGATAGAGAGTCTCCTATGTTGTCACTTTCATGTACTAGTGGCAATTTTACATTATAGAACTTCGCTTGTATATTCCAATGATGGGCTTCCTCAAAATGCCCTAGGTCTTCGTGAGCAAGCGAGTTGGATGCACACCCACTTAGTTTCTTTTGTTGATCTTTCATACACTTATAGCTCTAGTGCATCCATTGCATGGCAATCCCTACTCATTCACATTGATATCTATTGATGGGCATCTCCATAGCCCGTTGATACGCTTAGTTGATGTGAGACTATCTTCTCCTTTTTGTCTTCTCCACAACCACCATTCTATTCCACCTATAGTGTTATATCCATGGCTCACGCTCATGTATTGCGTGAAGATTGAAAAAGTTTGAGAACGTCAAAAGTATGAAACAATTGCTTGGCTTGTCATCGGGGTTGTGCATGATTAAATACTTTGTGTGATGAAGATAGAGCATAGCCAGACTATATGATTTTGTAGGGATAACTTTCTTTCGCCATGTTATTTTGAGAAGACACGATTGCTTTGTTAGTATGCTTGAAGTATTATTGTTTTTATGTCAATATTAAACTTTTGTCTTGAATCTTTCGGATCCGAACATCCATGCCACAATAAAGAAAATTACATTGAGAATTATGCTAGGTAGCATTCCACATCCAAAATTCTGTTTTTATCATTTACCTACTCGAGGACGAGCAGGAATTAAGCTTGGGGATGCTTGATACGTCTCCAACGTATCTATAATTTTTGATTGTTCCATGTTATTATATTACTTGTTTTGGATGTTTAATGGGTTTTAATATACCTTTTTATATTATTTTGGGGACTAACCTACTAACCAAAGGCCCAGTGCAAATTGCTGTTTTTTTTGCCTATTTCAGTGTTCCCCAGAAAAGGAATATCAAACGGAATCCAAATGGAATGAAACCTTCGGGAGAGTTGTTTCTGGAACAAACGCAATCCAGGAGACTTGGAGTGGACGTCAAGGAAGAAATGAAATGGCCACGATGTAGGAGGGCGCGCCAAGGGGGGTGGTAGGCACGCCCCCCACCCTCGTGGGCCCCTCGTGGCTCCGCTGACCTACTTCTTTCGCCTATATATACTCATATACCCCAAAAAACATCCGAGAGCATGATGTCTACTACACAACCTTCTTCTTGTAGACGTTATTGGGCCTCCAAGTGCAGAGGTTCGTAGGACAGTAGCAAATTTCCCTCAAGTGGATGACCTAAGGTTTATCAATATGTAGGAGGCGTAGGATGAAGATGGTCTCTCTCAAGCAACCCTGCAACCAAATAACAAAGAGTTCTCTTGTGTCCCCAACACACCCAATACAATGGTAAATTGTATAGGTGCACTAGTTCGGCAGAAGAGATGATGATACAAGTGGTATATGGATGGTAGATAAAGGTTTTTGTAATCTGAAAATATAAAAATAGCAAGGTAACTAATGATAAAAGTGAGCACAAACGGTATTGCAATGATATGAAATAAGGCCTAGGGTTCATACTTTCACTAGTGCAAGTTCCCTCAACAATGATAACATGATTGGATCACATAACTATCCCTCAACATGCAACAAAGAGTCACTCCAAAGTCACTAATAGCGGAGAACGAGCGAAGAGATTATGGTAGGGTACGAAACCACCTCAAAGTTATTCTTTCCAATCAATCCGTTGGGCTATTCCTATAAGTGTCACAAACAGCCCTAGAGTTCGTACTAGAATAACACCTTAAGACACAAATCAACCAAAACCATAATGTCACCTAGATACTCCAATGTCACCTCAAGTATCCGTGGGCATGATTATACGATATGCATCACACAATCTCAGATTCATCTATTCAACCAACACATAGGACCTCAAAGAGTGCCCCAAAGTTCTACCAGAGAATCACGACGAAAACGTGTGCCAACCCCTATGCATAGGTTCATGGGCGGAACCCGCAAGTTGATCACCAAAACATACATCAAGTGAATCACGTGGTATCCCATTGTCACCACAGATACGCATGGCAAGACATACATCAAGTGTTCTCAAATCTTTAAAGACTCAATCTGATAAGATAACTTCAAAGGGGAAACTCAATCCATTACAAGAGAGTAGAGGGGGAGGAGAAACATAAGATCCAACTATAATAGCAAAGCTCGCGATACATCAAGATTGTGCCAAATCAAGAACACGAGAGAGAGAGAGAGAGAGAGAGATCAAACACATAGCTACTGGTACATACCCTCAGCCCCGAGGGAGAACTACTCCCTCCTCGTCATGGAGAGCACCGGGATGATGAAGATGGCCATCGGAGAGGGATTGCCTCCTCCGGCAGGGTGCCGGAACGGGTCTAGATTGGCTTTCGGTGGCTACGGAGGCTTCTGGCGGCGGAACTCCCAATCTATTGTGCTCCCGGATGTTTTTAGGGTATATGGAGATATATAGGCGGAAGAAGTACGTCAAGGGGGCCACGAAGGGCCCACGAGGGTGGAGGGCGCGCCCAGGGGGTGGGCGCGCCCCCCTACCTCGTGGCCTCCTCGAAGGTCCCCTGACGTGCACTCCAAGTCTTCTGATCCAAAAATAAGTTCCGTGAAGTTTCAGGTCAATTGGACTCCGTTTGATTTTCCTTTTCTTTGAAACCCTAAAACAAGGTAAAAACAGAAACTGGCACTGGGCTCTGGGTTAATAGGTTAGTCCCAAAAATGATATAAAAGTGTATAATAAAGCCCATAAACATCCAAAATAGTAGATAATATAGCATGGAGCAATCAAAAATTATAGATACGTTGGAGACGTATCAGCATCCCCAAGCTTAATTCCTGCTCGTCCTCGAGTAGGTAAATGATAAAAACATAATTTTTGATGTGGAATGCTACTTGGCATAATTTAAATGTAATTCTTCTTAATTGTGGCATGAATATTCAGATCCGAAAGACTCAAGAAAAAAGTTCATATTGACATAAAAATAATAATACTTCAAGCATACTAACTAAGCAATCATGTCTTGTCAAAATAACATGGCCAAAGAAAGTTATCCATACAAAATCATATAGTCTGGCTATGCTCCATCTTCACCACACAAAATATTTAAATCATGCACAACCCCGATGACAAGCCAAGCAATTGTTTCATACTTTTGATGTTCTCAAACTTTTTCAATCTTCACGCAATATATGAGCGTGAGCCATGGACATAGCACTATAGGTGGAATAGAATGGTGGTTGTGGAGAAGACAAAATGGAGAAGATAGTCTCACATCAACTAGGCGTATCAATGGGCTATGGAGATGCCCAATAATAGATATCAATGTGAGTGAGTAGGGATTACCATGCAACGGATGCACTAGAGCTATAAGTGTATGAAAGATCAACAAAAGAAACTAGTGGGTGTGCATCCAACTTGCTTGCTCACGAAGACTTAGGGCATTTTGAGGAAGCCCATCATTTGAATATACAAGCCAAGTTCTATAATGAAGGATTCCCACTAGTATATGAAAGTGACAACATAGGAGACTCACTATCATGAAGATCATGGTGCTACTTTGAAGCACAAGTGTGGTAAAAGGATAGTAGCATTGCCCCTTCTCTCTTTTTATCTCATTTTTATTTTTTTTATTTATTTTTTTTATTTGGGCCTTCTCTTTTTTATGGCCTCTTTTTATTTGGGCTTCTTTGGCCTCTCTTTTTTTCGTCCGGAGTCTCATCCCGACTTGTGGGGGAATCATAGTCTCCATCATCCTTTCCTCACCGGGACAATGCTCTAATAATGATGATCATCACACTTTTATTTACTTACAACTCAAGAATTACAACTCGATACTTGGAACAAGATATGACTCTATATGAATGCCTCCGACGGTGTACCAGGATGTGCAATGACGCATGAGTGACATGTATGAAAGAATTATGAACGGTGGCTTTGCCACAAATACGATGTCAACTACATGATCATGCTAAGCAATATGACAATGATGAAGCGTGTCATAATAACGGAACAGTGGAAAGTTGCATCGCAATATATCTCGGAATGGCTATGGAAATGCCATAATAGGTAGGTAGGGTGGCTATTTTGAGGAAGGTATATGGTGGGTTTATGGTACCGGCGAAAGTTGCACGGTACTAGAGAGGCTAGCAATGGTGGAAGGGTGAGAGTGCGTATAATCCATGGACTCAACATTAGTCATAAAGAACTCACATACTTATTGCAAAAATCTATTAGTTATCGAAACAAAGTACTACGCGCATGCTCCTAGGGGGATAGATTGGTAGGAAAAGATCATCGCTCGTCCCCGACCGCCACTCATAAGGAAGACAGTCAATAAATAAATCATGCTCCGACTTCATCACATAACGGTTCACCATACGTGCATGCTACGGGAATCACAAACTTAAACACAAGTATTTCTCAAATTCACAACTACTCAACTAGCATGACTCTAATATTACCATCCTCATATCTCAAAACAATCATCAAGTATCAAACTTCTCATAGTATTCAATGCACTCTATATGAAAGTTTTTATCATATCCCTCTTGGATGCCCATCATATTAGGACTAAATTCATAACCAAAGCAAATTACCATGCTGTTTCGGACTCTCAAAATAATATAATTGACGCATGAGAGTTCATATATTTCTATATAATAAAACCACCACCGTGCTCTAAAAGGATATAAATGAAGCACTAGAGCAAATGACAAACTACTCCGAAGGATATAAGTGAAGATCAATGAGTAGTCGAATAATTATGCAACTATATGAAGACTCTCTAACATTTAATAATTTCATATCTTGGTATTTTATTCAAACAGCAAGCAAAACTAAATAAAATAAAATGACGCTCCAAGCAAAACACATGTCATGTGGTAAATAAAAATATAGCTCCAAGTAAAGTTACCGATGAACGAAGACGAAAGAGGGGATGCCTTCCGGGGCATCCCCAAGCTTAGGCTCTTGGTTGTCCTTGAATATTACCTTGGGGTGCCTTGGGCATCCCCAAGCTTAGGCTCTTGCCATTCCTTATTCCATAATCCATCGAATCTTTACCCAAAACTTGAAAACTTCACAACACAAAACTTAACAGAAAACTTGTAAGCTCCGTTAGTATAAGAAAATAAATCACCACTTCAAGGTACTGTAATTAACTCATTCTTTATTTATATTGGTGTTAAACCTACTGTATTCCAACTTCTCTATGGTTCATAAACTATTTTACTAGCCATAGATTCATCAAAATAAGCAAACAATACATCGAAAACAGAATCTGTCAAAAACAGAACAGTCTGTAGTAATCTGGATCAAACGTATACTTATGGAACTCATAAAATTCTCAAATAAATTGCTGGGCCTGAGGAATTTATCTATTAATCATCTTCAAAAATAATTAACTAAATAGCACTCTCCAAATAAAAATGGCAGCAATTCTCGTGAGCGCTAAAGTTTCTGTTCTTTACAGCATGATCAACAAGACTTTCCCCAAGTCTTCCCAACGGTTCTACTTGGCACAAACACTAATTAAAAGCGTAAAACCACATCTAAACAGAGGCTATATGAATTATTTATTACTAAACAGGAACAAAAATAAAGTTGGTTGCCTCCCAACAAGCGCTATCGTTTAACGCCCCTAGCTAGGCATGATGATTTCAATGATGCTCACATAAAAGATAAGAATTGAAAAATAAAGAGAGCATCATGAAGAATATGACTAGCACATTTAAGTCTAACATACTTCCTATGCATAGGGATTTTGTGAGCAAACAACTTGTGGGAACAAGAATCAACTTGCATAGGAAGGTAAAACAAGCATAACTTCAAAACTTTAAGCACATAGAGAGGAAACTTGATATTATTGCAATTCCTACAAGCATATATTCCTACCTCATAATAATTTTCAGTAGCATCATGAATGAATTCAACAATATAATCAGCACCTAAAGCATTCTTTTCATGATCTTCAAGCATAGAAAATTTACTACTCTCCACATAAGCAAAATTCTTCTCATTTGGAATAGTGGGAGTATCATAAGAGACTCGAATACTATAAATTATTTCCACATTAAAAGAGTAATGTTCAGAAAATGGGTAACCATAATCATGACAAGTTTTATAAATATAATCACTACTTTTTATAGCATAAGTATCATCACAATAATCATCATAGGTAGGAGGCATGCTATCATCATTATAAATTTGCATATCAAAACTTGGGAGACTAAAAATATCATCTTCATTAAACGTAGCATCCCCAAGCTTGGGATAAACATTAATTGCAGCAAATATATTCTCAAAAACATCATATTCATCAAACATAGCATCCCCAAGCTTGGGCCTTTTCATATCATAAGCATAATCACTCTCATCATTAATAGTATGGATAGCACCAATAGTATAGCAATTATCATATTCTTCCAAGCAAGTGCAAAAAAGATTTTCAAGATCATAAGAAGTATCATTATCTTCCACAATTATATTTTCATGAGGCACAATAGTAATAGGAGCAGCATTATTTGGGGGATATATCTTTTTATCTCTCTTCCTTTTTCTTTTCTTCTTCTTCACCACATCATGTGTGTGTGTTCAATCCTCTTTTTGGAGCTCCTTATTAATGAGATTGGTTGAATAGGAGGCTCCTCCTCGTTACCTGATTCATCATAAGAAATAATAGGAGGATATTGGGAAGTCTCTTCCCTTTCACTAGTATTCTCTTCATCTTCTATTTGTTTTCTTTTCTTTATGTAGTTGGAAATATGAGGATTTTCAATACAATTCACGGCACAATACATATAAATTTCCTCTAGATCAAAATGAAGAACTCTATCAAGGGAAAATTTTGGAATATCCTTAGTTATACGTTTAATTTCTTCATAACCCAAGAGCAAACTAAGTTTATGATGTGCAAGGGAAATCAAGTCATCACAATTTTTGGACACGATACGATCATGAAACAATTTGCATTGGGTATTGAAATGATCATGTTCATTGCAAAGCTCACAAGTATGGCCAATATAATTTAAATTTTCAGCACATTCATCTAGCCTTTCTTGCAACAATTTAGTTTCTAAGTACTTATGCCTCTTGCAATATCTATCTTCCCTATTTGGTGTGTTCGTACAAACCCAATGTACTCCCACAAAAATTGACATGTTTATAGGAGACATCATAACTAGTGCAATCATCATTAGTATCATGGATATTCAAAGAATTCATAACACGACATTGCAATCATGCTCATCATTCAAAGATTTAGTGCCAAACATTTTATAGATTTCTTCTTCTAGCACTTGAGCACAATTATCCTTTCCATCATACTCACGAAAGATATTAAAAAGATGAAGCGTATGAGACAAACTCAATTCCATTTTTTTATAGTTTTCTTTTATAAACTAAACTAGTGATAAAACAAGAAACTAAAAGACTCGATTGCAAGATCTAAAGATATACCTTCAAGCACTCACCTCCCCGGCAACGGTGCCAGAAAAGAGCTTGATGTCTACTACACAACCTTCTTCTTGTAGACGTTATTGGGCCTCCAAGTGCAGAGGTTCGTAGGACAGTAGCAAATTTCCCTCAAGTGGATGACCTAAGGTTTATCAATATGTAGGAGGCGTAGGATGAAGATGGTCTCTCTCAAGCAACCCTGCAACCAACAAAGAGTCTCTTGTGTCCCCAACACACCCAATACAATGGTAAATTGTATAGGTGCACTAGTTCGGCGAAGAGATGGTGATACAAGTGGTATATGGATAGTAGATAAAGGTATTTGTAATCTGAAAATATAAAAACAGCAAGGTAGCAAGTGATAAAAGTGAGCATAAACGATATTGCAATGATATGAAATAAGGCCTAGGGTTCATACTTTCACTAGTGCAAGTTCCCTCAACAATGATAACATGATTGGATCACATAACTATCCCTCAACATGCAACAAAGAGTCACTCCAAAGTCACTAATAGCGGAGAACGAGCGAAGAGATTATGGTAGGGTACGAAACCACCTCAAAGTTATTCTTTCCAATCAATCCGTTGGGCTATTCCTATAAGTGTCACAAACAGCCCTAGAGTTTGTACTAGAATAACACCTTAAGACACAAATCAACCAAAACCATAATGTCACCTAGATACTCCAATGTCACCTCAAGTATCCGTGGGCATGATTATACGATATGCATCACACAATCTCAGATTCATCTATTCAACCAACACATAGGACCTCAAAGAGTGCCCCAAAGTTCTACCGGAGAATCACGACGAAAACGTGTGCCAACCCCTATGCATAGGTTCATGGGTGGAACCCGCAAGTTGATCACCAAAACATACATCAAGTGAATCACGTGGTATCCCATTGTCACTACAGATACGCACGGTAAGACATACATCAAGTGTTCTCAAATCTTTAAAGACTCAGTCCGATAAGATAACTTTAAAGGGGAAACTCAATCCATTACAAGAGAGTAGAGGGGGAGGAGAAACATAAGATCCAACTATAATAGCAAAGCTCGTGATACATCAAGATCGTGCCAAATCAAGAACACAAGAGAGAGAGAGAGAGAGATCAAACACATAGCTACTGGTACATACCCTCAGCCCTGAGGGAGAACTACTCCCTCCTCGTCATGGAGAGCACCGGGATGATGAAGATGGCCACCGGAGAGGGATTGCCTCCTCCGGCAGGGTGCCGGAACGGGTCTAGATTGGCTTTCGGTGGCTACGGAGGCTTGTGGCGGTGGAACTCCCGATCTATTGTGCTCTCGGATGTTTTTAGGGTATACGGAGATATATAGGCGGAAGAAGTACATCAGGGGGGCCACGAGGGGCCCACGAGGGTGGAGGGCGCGCCCCCTACCTCGTGGCCTCCTCGAAGGTCCCCTGACGTGCACTCCAAGTCTTCTGATCCAAAAATAAGTTCCGTGAAGTTTCAGGTCAATTGGACTCCGTTTGATTTTCCTTTTCTTCGAAACCCTAAAACAAGGTAAAAACAGAAACTGGCACTGGGCTCTGGGTTAATAGGTTAGTCCCAAAAATGATATAAAAGTGTATAATAAAGCCCATAAACATCCAAAACATTAGATAATATAGTATGGAGCAATCAAAAATTATAGATACGTTCGAGACGTATTAGAGCACCACGAAATCCTATTTCCACCGCCGCAACCTTCTGTACCCATGAGATCCCATCTTGGGGCCTTTTCCGGCGCTCCGCCGGAGGGGGAATTGATCACGGAGAGCTTCTACATCAACACCATAGCCTCTCAGATGATGTGTGAGTAGTTTACCATAGACCTTCGGGTCCATAGTTATTAGCTAGATGGATTCTTCTCTCTTTTTGGATCTCAATACAAAGTTCTCCTCGATTCTCTTGGAGATCTATTCGATGTAATTCTTTTTGTGGTGTGTTTGTCGAGATCCGATGAATTGTGGGTTTATGATCAAGATTATCTATGAACAATATTTGACTCTTCTTTGAATTTTTTTATGCATGATTTAACATCTTTGCAAGTCTCTTCGAATTATCAGTTTGGTTTGGCCTACTAGATTGATCTTTCTTGCAATGTGAGAAGTGCTTAGCTTTGGGTTCAATCTTGCGGTGTCCTTTCCCAGTGACAGCAGGGGCAGCTAGGCACGTATTGTATTGTTGCCATCGAGGATAAAAAGATAGGGTTTATATCATATTGCTTGAGTTTATCCCTTTACATCATGTCATCTTGCCTAATGAGTTACTCTATTCTTATGAACTTAATACTCTAGATGCATGCTGGATAGCGGTCGATGTGTGGAGTAATAGTAGTAGATGCAGAATCATTTCGGACTACTTGTCGCGGACGTGATGCCTATATACATGATCATGCCTAGATATTCTCATAACTATACGCTTTTCTATCAATTGCTCGACAGTAATTTGTTCACCCACCATAGAATTTGCTATCTTGAGAGAAGCCACTAGTGAAACCTATGGCCCCCCGGTCTATCTTCCATCATATTATTTTCCTATCTACTTGCTATTTCTATCATTGTTTATTTTGCAATCTTTATTTTCCAATCTATACAATAAAAATACCAAAAATATTTATCTTATTATCTCTATCAGATCTCACTTTAGTAAGTGACCGTGAAGGGATTGACAACCCCTTTATCGCATTGGTTGCGAGGTTCTTGTTTGTTTGTGCAGGTACTAGGGACTTGCGTGTTACCTCCTACTGGATTGATACTTTGGTTCTCAAAAACTTAGGGAAATACTTATGCTACTTTGCTGCATCACCCTTTGCTCTTAAAGGGAAAACCAACGCATGCTCAAGAGGTAGCAGTTATGAGTTTGGTCTTCATTTGAAACAATGTGGAATAGTTTCGCAACTCACGACACCTGGAACACCACAGTGTAATGGTGTGTCCGAACATCGTAATCGTATTTTATTAGTTATGGTGTGATCTATGATGTCTCTTACCGATTTACCTCTATCGTCTTGGGGTTATGCTTTAGAGATGGCTGCATTCACGTTAAATGGGGCACCATCTAAATCCGTTGAGACAACACCATATGAATTGTGGTTTGGCAAGAAACCTAACCTGTCATTTCTTAAAGTTTGGGGCTACGATGCTTATGTGAAAAAGCTTCAACCTGATTAGCTCGAACCCAAATCGTAGAAATGTGTCTTCATAGGATACCCAAAGGAGACTGCTAGGTACACCTTCTATCATAGATCAGAAGGCAAGATATTCGTTGCTAAGAATGGATCCTTTCTAGAGAAGGAGTTTCTCTCGAAAGAAGTGAGTGGGAGGAAAGTAGAACTTGATGAGGTAATTGTACCTTCTCCGGAATTGGAAATTAGTTCATCACATAAATCAGTTCTAGTGATTCCTACACGAATTAGTGAGGAAGCTAATGATGAAGATCATGAAAATTCAGATCAAGTTACAACCGAACCTCGTAGGTCAACCAGAGTACCATATGCACCAGAGTGGTACGGTAATACTGTTCTAGAAGTCATGTTACTAGACCATGACGAACCTACGAGCTATGAGGAAGCGATGATGAGCCCTGATTCCGTGAAATGGCTTGAGGCCATGAAACCTGAGATGGGATCCATGTATGAGAATAAAGGGTGGACTTTGGTTGACTTGCCCGATGATCAGCAATCCATAGAGAATAAATGGATCTTCAAGAAGAAGACTGGCGTTGACGATAATGTTACTGTCTACAAAGCATGACTTGTTGCAAAAGGTTTTCGACAAGTTCAAGGAGTTGACTACGATGAGACCTTCTCACCCATAGCAATGCTTAAGTCTGTCCGAATCATGTTAGCAATTGCCGCATTTTATGATTATGAAATTTGGCAAATCGATGTCAAAACTGCATTCCTTAATGGATATCTTAAAGAAGAGTTGTATATGATGCAAGCAGAAGGTTTTGTTGATCCTAAATGAGCTAAGAAAGTATGCAAGCTCTAGTGATCCATTTATGGACTAGTGCAAGCCTCTCGAAGTTGGAATATACGCTTTGATAGTGTGATCAAAGCATATGGTTTTATACAGACTTTTGGAGAAGCCTGTATTTACAAGAAAGTGAGTGGGAGCTCTGTAGCATTTCTAATATTATATGTGGATGACATATTGTTGATTGGAAATAATACAGAATTTCTGGATAGCATAAAAGGATACTTGAATAAGAATTTTTCAATGGAAGACCTCGGTGAAGTTGCTTATATATTGGGCATCAAGATCTATAGAGATAGATCAAGACGCTTAATTGGACTTTCACAAAGCACATACCTTGATAAAGTTTTGAAGAAGTTCAAAATGAACCGGTCAAAGAAAGGGTTCTTGCCTGTGTTACAAGGTGTGAAGTTGAGTCAGACTCAATGCCCGACCACTGCAGAAGATAGAGAGATAATGAAATTCACTCCCTATGCCTCAGCCATAGGTTCTATCATGTATCCAATGCTGTGTACCAGACCTGATGTGTGCCTTGCTATAAGTTTAGCATGGAGGTACCAAAGTAATCGAGGAGTGGATCACCTGACAATGGTCAAGAACATCCTGAAATACCTGAAAAGTACTAAGGATATGTTTCTCATTTATGGAGGTGACAAAGAGCTTGTCGTAAATGTTTACGTTGATGCAAGCTTTGGCACTAATCCTGGATGGCTCTAAGTCACAAAACGGACACGTATTTATATTGAATGGTGGAGCTGTTAGTTGGTGCAGTTCTAAGCAGAGCGTCGTGGCGGAATCTACGTGTGAAGCGGAGTACATAGCTGCTTCGGAAGCAGCAAATGAAGGAGCCTTGGCGAAGGAATCCAGATTTCACAAGTGAACCAAACACATCAAGAGATGCTTCAATTCCATCCGTGATCAAGTGAACCAAACACACCAAGATTCCATCAGTTGGTGCAGTTCTAAGCAGAGCGTCGTGGCAGAACCAAACACCCATGGAGTCAATAATCTAGACCCATGACTAAGCCTCTCTCACGAGCAAAACATGATCAACACCAAGACTCCATGGGTGTTAGAATCATTACTATGTAATCTAGATTATTGACTCTAGTGCAAGTGGGAGACTGAAGGAAATATTCCCTAGAGGCAATAATAAAGTTGTTATTTATATTTCCTTATATCATGATAAATGTTTATTATTCATGCTAGAATTGTATTAACCGGAAACTTAGTACATGTGTGAATACATAGACAAAACAGAGTGTCCCTAGTATGCCTCTACTTGACTAGATCATTAGTCAAAGATGGTTAAGTTTCCTGACCATGGACATGTGTTGTCATTTGATGAATGGGATCACATCATTAGAGAATGATGTGATGGACAAGACATGTCCGTTAGCTTAGCATTACGATCGTTTAGTTTTATTGCTATTGCTTTCTTCATGACTTATACATATTCCTCTGACTATGAGATTGTGCAACTCCCGAATACCGGAGGAACACCTTGTGTGCTATCAAATGTCACAACGTAAATGGGTGATTATAAAGATTCTCTACAGGTGTCTCCGAAGGTGTTTTTTGAGTTGGCATAGATCGAGATTAGGAATTGTCACTCCGTGTATCAGAGAGGTATCTCTGGGCCCTCTCGGTAATGCACATCACTATAAGCCTTGCAAGCAATGTGACTAATGAGTTAGTTGCAGGATGATGCATTACGGAACGAGTAAAGAGACTTGCCAGTAACGAGATTGAACTAGGTATGAGGATACTGACGATCGAATCTCGGGCAAGTAACATACCGATGACAAAGGGAATGACGTATGTTGTTATGCAGTTTGACCGATAAAGATCTTCGTAGAATATGTAGGAATCAATATGAGCATCCAGGTTCCACTATTAGTTATTGACCGGAGATGTGTCTCGGTCATGTCTACATAGTTCTCGAACCTGTAGGGTCCTCACGCTTAACGTTTGATGACGATTTGTATTACGAGTTATGTGTTTTGGTGACCAAAGTTTGTTCGGAGTCCCGGATGAGATCATGGACATGACGAGGAGTCTCTAAATGGTCGATAGGTAAAGATTCATATATTGGAAGGTAGTATTTGGATATCGGAATGGTTTTGAGTGATTCGGGTATTTTTCGGAGTACAGAGGGGTTACCGGAACCCCCTGGGGAAGTGTTGGGCCTACATGGGCCTAAAGGGAGAGAGAGGGAAGCCCATGGGGGTGGTGCGCACCCCCCTCCTAGGGAGTTCGAATAGGACATGGAGGAGGGGGCATGGCCCCCCTTCCCTTTCCCTCTCCCTCTCCTTCCTATTCCCTCCGGTGGAGAAAGGAAAAAGGGGGGCGAATCCTACTTGGACCAGGAGTCCAAGTAGGACTCCCCCCTTGGCGCGCCCCTCCTGGCCGCCGGCCTCCTCCTCCCCCCTTTATATACGGGGCAGGGGCACCCCAAAGGCACACCAATAATTCTCTTAGCCATGTGCGGTGCCCCCCTCCAGAGTTTACTCCTCCGGTCATAGCGTCGTAGTGCTTAGGCGAAGCCCTGCGCAGATCACATCACCATCACCGTCACCACACCATCGTGCTAACGGAACTCTCCCTCGACCCTCTACTGGATCAAGAGTTCGATGGACGTCATCGAGCTGAACGTGTGCTGAACACGGAGGTGCCGTACGTTCGGTACTTGGATCGGTTGGATCGTGAAGACGTTCGACTACATCAACCACATTAACCTAACGCTTCCGCTTTTGGTCTACGAGGGTACGTGGACACACTCTCCCCGTCTCGTTGCTATGCATCTCCTAGATAGATCTTGCGTGATCATAGGATTCTTTTTGAAATTGCATGCTACGTTCCCCAACAACAATGCCATGTTTAGCACAAGTGGCCATGGCATGAGATGGTGGCGGTGGGGGGCCCCGCAGACGGTGGATCCGAGGTGGATCCATGGCAGCAGTAGCTGGCGATGGCATGGTCGGAGGCGACGCTGCGGCAGCAGGAGCAGGGCCCCCATCAGGGCGCTCGGCAGAAGCTGGTTCACCAGGCGATCGGGGCGTTGTAGCAGGTGATGACGGCGACCGGACGATGGCGGCGACCGTGGCGGCGGTGATGGGGTCGCGGCCGGGGTTACCGTGCCTGGCATGGTGAACGACATCAACGACATCAGTTGCTGAGTACCCTACAAGAAATCATAAGTGTGCAGGGAAGGAGTAGGAGTTGACGAAGACGGAGTGGAGGCAAAGGGAAAGCTGGACTCATCGAACACGACATGACATGAGATGATGATCTTTTGGGTGGAACGGTCAAGGCAGCGATAGCCATGATGTCGGGATGGGTACCCTAGAAACACATAGGGCACAGAGCGAGGCGCAAGTTTGTGCGGCGCAACAGCGGTGGTGTTGGGGTAACATAGACATCCGAAAATCCGAAGACCAGCATACGCAGGATCCACGCCAAGTAAGGCGCGAAAGGGAATGCAATCCGAGATTGCCTTGGAAGGCAGCCGATTATGCAACATAATGGTTGTGTGAAGAGCTTCGACCCAGAAATGAGGCGGCATGCTGGCCTGGATGAGGAGTGTACGAGTAATGTCATTAAGAGTATGAATAATGCGTTCGGCTTTACCATTCTGTTGTGAAGTGTATGGACATGAAAAGTGGAGTGCAATTATCGGTGTCAAAACCGGCAGATCTTGGGGTAGGGGGTCCCGAGCTGTGGATTCTCGGATCAATGGTAACAGGAACGAAGGAGACGATGTTTTACCCAGGTTCGGGCCCTCTTGATGGAGGTAAAACCCTACGTCCTGCTCTTGTTTATATTAATGGAGTATCAAGTACAGAGTTGATCTACCGCGAGATCCTATGTTGTGGTCTAAAACCTGAGGGTATAATGAATAATGTCATAATGATCTATCGACTAGCCTAACCTCGGCTTATATAACATACCAGAGGCCTAGGATAACAAGAGTCCTAGCCGAATACGTTGGTGGAGAGGAGTCCTTGTCTTGATCACCAAGTCTTGTGGAATCTTCCTCATATATGTCATCGGCTGTCTGAACTGGCCCATTAGTGAACCGTCGTGGGGGTCCTTGGCCTGACCCACTGGTCGGGAGACGACGTGGTGAGTACCCCCTAGTCCAGGACACCGTCAGTAGCCCCCTGAACCGGTCTTAAAGTTGGGGATGCTCCTTGATTCTTCCGAACTATTCTTCATCTTCGGTCGTCGGCCTTGAAAACTGGTTCACCAAATCTTGTTATCTTTGATCTTGAGGATCGCCGAAGTAAATTCGAAGAGTTTACACGTCGGGTATCTGAGGAGCCCCTTTAAGTTATCGGCCATCATCAATGCCTTATTATTTTTACGCCCACCTCGGGTTTGAAGTTGTTCCCGGGCGGCAGTGTCCTCTTGCGTCCGAGCTCCAACGCCGGACTATATTTGAGGTATCTTTTGCAGTCGAACACCAACGTCGGACCGCTTCTGAGCTCCAACGTCGGAATGTATCTGAGCTCCAACGCCGGCCTATATCCGAGGTGTCATAGATCACCTTGGTTCAAAAAAGTTGAAGGAGTTTAGCCGAGCTTAATGTCGGAAATGCCCTCTATGGAGCCAGCCATTGGCGCCCGAGCTTTATGTCGGACTGCTTCCGAGTTGATGCACCACCCCGACTTTGGGCCGATTTTTTTGTCAATATTTTTGATAGGTGCAATTTATTCTCTGCCGAGATATATAGCCAGTAGCCCTCAAGTTGTGTATCGGTCTAAAACCCGAGATGCACCTGAAGAATGACATAAGACCGCTGATCCCAGTAGCCCCTGAGACTCAGGTTGCTTCTCAAAATCGACCTGAGGATCAACTCCTAGCTCGGCAGAATACTTCGGGATGCAAAAGGTGGTGTGCAAAGTCCTCGAGACTCAGGTTGGGTGCAGCCGACCAACCTGAGGATCATAATCTCCTCGAAAACTATATTGCACTTAAATTTTCTGCATTGGATTGTCAATGCAGTAGCCCCCGAGACATTGGTCGGGTGGTAACACCAGATCAAGGGATCAATGTGCCCCTTTAATATTAGTAAATAATGAGCACAAAGCCTAGTAGCCCCCGAGCCTTAATGTGGGCACGGGTGGCCAAATTAAGGATCGATATCCAGAGTAAAATCACAAATTATGTGTAATGATTCTACATATCCAAGTACTTTACATCATTAATGCTCGGATCCGCATTGTACAAAACTTTGTTGACCGACCATCGGCTTCAACCTCCTCAGCCAGAAGTCGGGGAGTGTTTGTCCTCTTTATAAAGCCGTTATAAGGGCAAAGATTTATGGAAGACAAGGCAATCCGGCCATACGGTTTTATAAACAAAGGTACGCAGAGAGATATGAAACATCTTCCAAAGAAAATAATCCCGCTATCGGTTCCTTTCTTTGGGTTGTCATGTTGATCATGATCATGAAACCTCACCTCCAATCAATGTGGGAGGAAAATATTCAAGATTTAGTTCGGGGAAAGTTCCCGAACTCTATGGTATTAATGAACCAAAAATTTCACTTCCGTCGTTGCCGACCAATTGTATCCTTTAAGATCGCTAGCTTTCGGCTTCACCCAGTCTGAGGTACTAACTTGGATGACTCGGTAGTAACAATCACAGAGGTGCTCCCTTTACCTCCTAGCCGAACAATCGGGAACGGAGCGGTAAGCACGGGAGACAGGCAACCCAGCTTGGCCAAAATCTTAAGTCAAATTGATGCATATTTATGGCTTTATAACGATAATTATGGAATGCAGTGATCGTATAATAAATACAAACGTTGATGATATATGTTTATTTTGACTCTGTTGCGACCGTTTACCATTTGAAAGTGGCCCATTGTCGGCTTCTACCCCTTTGTAGGGTCCTTCCGCAGTAACAAGACAACCCTTAGCCGACGTCTCGGTGCCCGAAGGTGGTTGTGTTAGCGGAAACAAGGCAATCAGATATGTGGGCTTTATAACTTTCACTTAGTCGTAGGAGCTTTAAACTGGGAAGCTAGCTACGAGCCCCCGGTTAGTGTTCAGCACTGACCGAAGTCTAGCCATTAATAGTTCGGCCAATGTTATGAATGGACCATAATTTAACACGGTCATTGGATCGCTGACTAGTTTACGCTTATTGTGACAGTCAGTTTTCGGCTTTCTCCACTGAGGCGCTTAACCATGCGAGCTGGAAGCACAATCGCAGTGGTTCTCCCTTTGCACACCTAGCCGAACAAAGCGGAACGTAGGAGGCAAACACAGGAGCCGGGCAACCCAACTATTGACCGAAGACACAATTCGAAACCGATGCATATAAAGCAATACCCAAGAATGTTTTACCGAATCTCTAAAGGTGTCTAGCTTTGCACTGCGAGACTTATGCTGGAAGCACACAAATAGTTTAAAAGTGACGTAGGTTTGGAAAACCAAAAAATATCAGTAAAAACTTGACGTATGAACTAGATCGAGTGTTCGGTGCCAATCCGAAAATTGGTCTTAAAATGTGCTTCTGTCGTGCTTTAACATGACACTCCTATCTCAAGACTTCAAGCAGGTCAGCCTATAGCTTCAACCTCCTATCCCGAAGGCAGAGTACTTCTCGTTAGGCCGGTTTAGCAAACTAAACTCTAGCGGCTTTGAGAGAGAAATTAGGATCCTCGACTATTGACCACACACTCGCGTCGAAAAAACGAATGACAGAAAAAGACTTTGCAACGACTAAGAAGAAGAACACTTATTATAAAACAGCTCACATAATTTAAGAGCCCCCAAGTGATTTTGGTAAAAGAATTTTACGTATAATGATTGTATGTACCGAAGTACTTATATAATATTTGTGTTCACCCGAACTTTAAACGCATCTTAATCGACCGTCGGCTTCTCCCTCTTCGGCCAAGGGCCGAAAAGTGCTATGTACTCCATCTGTCGAGAATATCGCTGGTGTTTCCGATAACCAGGCAATCAGGCCATAAGGTTGTGACAGACAAAGCGCGCTCAGGGAACTTATGCTATATTACTGATGAAGTGTAAGAAGCATCTTCGAAGAAAATAGTACCCCCACCGATACCTTTCTTCGGTTGCTCATTGTTACTATGATGAGACTTGTGCAATAGATTTTTTGTACTCATGAGTTCCATTGTGTGCCGACCATGATTGAAAACAATAAGAGTGCTAGCTTTCGGCTTCACCCAGTCTGAGGTCTGAGCTCGGATGACCCGATCGTGACAATCACAGAGGTGCTCCCTTTACTCCCTAGCCAAACAATCGGGAACGTAGGGGTAAACACAGGAGCAAGGCAACCCAGCTTGCGGAACACTTAAGTCAACATGGTGCATATTGTGGCGTAATACACGAACAAGGAACGAAGCCGTACAAGTATAATCATATTCCATGGTGCTGGGCAAACGAATGGAGGAGGGAATTATCAAACTCATGACCATTATCACACTGAATAGCCTGCAAGCGTGCACTAAACTAGGTGAGCGCTACAGCATGAAGGGATGACAAGTGCAAGAAAGCTTCTGACTTAGACCGTAGAGGATAGACCCATGCATACTGAGTAAAATCATCGAGACAAATGAGATAATACTTAAAGCCAGAAATACTCTCAACGGGAGATATCCACAAATCACAGTGAATTATTTGCAACGGAGTAGTGGTTACACGATTGGTGGAAAAAAAGGAAGACGAACATGATGACCTAACTAACAAGCATGACACAAGCTACTTTTATTCTTTTCCCTAGGGATGATCGAAGAACGAGCGAACGACTCCATGACGGGCCGCCCAGGATGCCCGAGCCGACGGTGCCAGAGTGCTGCATCGACGACGAGGAAGGCGTGTGGCCGGCTAGTAGAGGAAGGGCGGATGGAGTAGAGATATCCGAAGCTATTGCATATGAGAATCCCGATCCTGGTTAGAAGATCCTTCACAGAAAAACCAAGAGGGTCAAATTCGACGGATACATGATTATCAATGGTGAACTAACGAATAGACAAAAGGATTTTAACTATTTTAGGAACCACTAAGACATTACGAAGGTAAAGATGACGAGAGGTGGTGGAAATAGGAAGACATGGATGCCCGACACCGGTGGTTGGAAGAGTGGAACCGTTGCCGACAACGACATCACGACAAGAGGAGGAGGGGTGACACGGAGGTGAGCATACCGGGATCGGACGCAAATTGGGAGGAGACGCCGGTGTCCATCACCCACTCCCTGGTGGGTGCTTGCAGCCCCATGGTCTGGAACTGATGCATCAGCTCAGCCTGGTCCCACGAGGCCGTCGACGATGCCGATGATGATGGAGCCGGGCCGGCGAGTCCGTAGGTGGGCTGCCCAGGGGCGTAGCCGTAACTGTTGGGGGAAACGCCATACGGGCTTTGGCGTAGAACGCGTGTGGCGACGGGGTGTGCCTCGGCACGTAGCTGGGAGACGGGGCGTAGGCGGGCGGCGCACGACCGAGCAGGCCCCTGGCCATAGGGCCACATCTGGATGGCGCCGTTCCAGGGATGCCGCGGGGAGGGCCAGGAAGGAGTGGCGGCCGGCGGGGTCACGGGCGCCGGGATGGATGAGATTGTAACACCCATGATGCGGCTATATCTCCCACGTGTCGAAGCACGACTTAGAGGCATAACCGCATTGTAAGCAGTGTCGCAAGTGAGGTAATCTTCACACAACCCATGTAATGAATAAGGGAAAAAGATACATAGTTGGCGTACACTCGCCACGTCACACAATATCATAAATAACATTACATTCATCCAGATACAAACAAGGTCCGACTACGGAACCAGCATAAATAACAACCCCAAATGCAACAAAGTCCACGATCGCCCCAACTGGGCACCACTACTGATCATCTGGAAAGGAAATGTAGTATCATCCTAAGTCCTCATCGAACTCCCACTTGAGCTCAGTCGAATCTCCTGGAAAGGTATCATCGGTCCCTGCATCTGGTTTTGGAAGGAATCTGTGAGTCACGGGGACTCAGCAATCTCACACCCTCGCGATCAAGACTATTTAAGCTTATAGGAAGGATAAAAGGTATAAGGTGGAGCTGCAGCAAGCGCTAGCATATATGGTGGCTAACATACGCAAATGAGAGCGAGAAGAGAGGGCAAAGGAACGGTCGATAAACTATGATCAAGAAGTGATCCTAGAACAACCTACGATCAAGAATAACATGAGACCGTGTTCTCTTCCCGGACTCCGCCGAAAAGAGACCATCACGGCCACACACTCAGTTGATTCATTTTACTTAAGTTAAGGTTAAGGTTATCTACAACCAGACATTAACAAATTCCCATCTGCCCATAACCACGGGCACGGCTTTCGAAAGTTCAAATCCCTGCAGGGGTGTCCCAACTTAGCCCATCACAAGCTCTCACGGTCAACGAAGGATATTCCTTCTCCCAAGACAATTCGATCAGACTCGGAATCCCGGTTACAAGACATCTCGACAATGGTAAAACTAAACCAGCAAAGCCGCCCAAATGTGTTGACAAATCCCGATAAGAGCTTCACATATCTCGTTCTCAGGGCACACTCAGATGAGACTAGCTACGAGTAAAACCAACCCTCAAGTTTCCCCGAGGTGGCCCCGCAGGCAGCACAGTTTGGACCAACACTCAGAGGAGCACTGGCCCGGGGGGTTTAATAAAGATGACCCTCGGGCTCCGGAAACCCAAGGGAAAAAGAGGCTAGGTGGCAAATGGTAAAACCAAGGTTGGGCATTGCTGGAGGAGTTTTATTCAAGGCGAACTGTCAAGGGGTTCCCATTATAACCCAACCGTGTAAGGAACGCAAAATCAAGGAACATAACACCGGTATGACAGAAACTAGGGCGGCAAGAGTGGAACAAAACACCAGGCATAAGGCCGAGCCTTCCACCCTTCACCAAGTATATAGGTGCATTAAAATAGACAAGATATAATAATGATATACCAACAATAAACATGTTCCAACAAGGAACAAACTCCAATCTTCACCTGCAACTAGCAATGTTATAAGAGGGGCTGAGCAAAGCGGTAACATAGCCAAACAACGGTTTGCTAGGACAAGGTGGGTTAGAGGTTTGACATGGCAAAATGGGAGGCATGATAAGCAAATGGTAGGCATCGTAGCATAGGCATAGCAAAAGAGCGAGCATCTAGCAAGCAAAGATAGAAGTGATTTCGAGGGTATGGTCATCTTGCCTGCAAAGTTCTCCGAGTTGACGTTAGCTTGATCCTCGTAAGCATACTCAACAGGCTCCTCGATCATGTACTCGTCTCCCGGCTCTACCCAAAGCAAGAACAAAAGCAAAGGGAGACACAATCAACACGTGCAATGCACAAGCAACATGATGCGAAACAATGCATGACATGCGGGATGCGATATGCGATGCATATGCATGCTTTGGAAATGAATGTTTGAACCTGGCCTCAACTTGGAATTCCAAGAGTGCCACTGGAAAGAGGAGTTGATTTTGGTCGAAATCGATATAAAGATCACCGGAATCGGATGCACGGTTTGGAAATGACAAGCAACACAAATATGGCACCGGTCTGCGATTAACAGCACGAGGCCATCTAAATGCATCAAGAACAACATGCTACGGCACTCCAACATAGCAACAAAATACATGGCAGGGATCCACTCAAGATGCTTGACAAAAGATGAACACTGATCTACGGCTAATTCACTCAATAGCAGGTTCAAACAAGCATGACAAAAGTGCAAAAGATAACAGGTTACGGACTTGGTGAAATTAACAGCATGCCAGGAATTTAACATCAGGAAGCAATGTTTAGAGCAAGATAACAACATGCTACAGGAACATATCATAAAGCAAGGCATGGCATGAAGCTACTCAAAGCATACAACAAAAGTCCCTTACTGACCATAAGCCAAAAGGGATCAGAAAATACAATGGCAACCATGCGAACATAGCAATTGTCGTTAACAGATTCAGACTTAGTAGAAAACTGGAACATGACAAAACAGATATCAAGTAGACATGTTTACGAGCTCGATGCACTCACCACAAGGCATTACATGACAACCTAAGCATACACCCAGCAAGTAGACATGGCATAGAAGCTAGACATGGCAAGAACAACATCATAGCATGCACGAATCAACTACAACAAGCTCGGCAAAATTGCTTAACATGTAAACATTCTGCCAGGAACATTTTATCACAAAAGTAGAGCTCGATTGAGTCAAGCTAGGGTGCTCCATAAATGCAAACAAAGACATGGATGGATAGAGCACCACAACATCTACAAAACATCCTTACTGATCATGCTCAAAAGAGGCACGGATCACTCGGTAGCAACATGAATACATGGCATAAAAATATTGACAGAGCAGAGACTTAGAATATTTCTAAGTCCCTGAAATCAACAACATTGAGAGGACTTCTTTGCATGCTCGTGCTAGTCACCACCGAGATCACAAAAATACATAGCATACACCCCTGTAAAGATGGCATGGCATACTTCAAAACTCATGTAGGGCTCAAGTTCATAGGAGGCACACATCAACCATGGAAAAATGACAAATGTCCAATTACTGATAAGAAACTGAAACTAACAGAAACTAGCACTCTTCCAACAGCATTTAGGGCATCAAGATGAGCTCAAAAGAACATGATGCGATGAGATGAAATGAAGTACTCGTCGAGATGAACAATTTGATATGCTACACGCCCAAAACGGAGCCACGGTTGCAGAGTTATGATGCGATGAACATATGCAAAAATTACTGAAGCGGAGGCAAAAGTCAACCGAGCTTAGGGTTCACTGTAGATCTAGATCGGGATCTCGCCGGAGCACGGACTTCGAGGATGGCCGGAATCACTGTTCGAGGTCGCTGGACTTGGAGGGAGCTCGCCGGAGGGGGGTCGCCGATCTTGGATCCGGTGGCCGGAGGCGGAGGAGGGACCGGCCGGAGCTGGGCGGCGCCGGAGCAACGGGACGGCGGGCGACGCCGGCGACGTCGAGGTGGCGGCGAGGCGAGGTCGTCGGCCGGCGCGAGATGAGGGCGGCGGTGGGGACCCGGCGTCGGCGAGGCGGGCGACCGCGGGCAGGCGGCGCCCGTGCGGCAGCGATGGCGGGATGGGCCACGGGGGCCCGGTTCGGGCTCTGCGGGCCTCGGGCGGCGGCGGGTCGGCGGGATGACTTGGCAGGCGCTGGTAGGCTGGGCGCGGTGGTGGGATTCGTCCGGCGGCGGCCGGACATTTCCGGTGGCGGCGGGGCGATTTTGCTAGGGTTTCGTCCGGATTTTTGGGGGAGAGGGACCTTTTTATAGGTAGGAGGAGCTAGGAGGCTCCAAATTGAGCACGGTTTTCAGCCACGCGATCGTGATCGAATGATCTAGAAGATGGAGGAGGTTTAGGTGGGTTTTTGGGCGACTTTGGAGAGGTGTTGGATTGCAACACACAGAGGCCTTTTCGGTCCCTCGGTTAACCGTTGGAGTATCAAACGAAGTTCAAAAGGCATGAAACTTGACAGGCGGTCTACCGGTAGTAAACCAAGGCCGCTTGGCAAGTCTCGGTCCAATCCGAGAACGTTTAATACCCGCACACTAAAAGAGGTAAAAGGGGACACCAGAGGACATAGGAGCGCCTGAATGCAAAACGGACAATGGGGAAAAAGCTCGGATGCATGAGTCGAACACGTATGCAAATGCAATGCACATGATGACATGATATGAGATGCATGACAAAGACAAAAGCACACGTAGACAAAAATCCGACAATGAGGAAATAACATAACTTAGTGCCGAAAATGGCAAGAGTTGGAATACAAATATGGCAAGTTACATACGGGGTGTTACAACACTCCACCACTACGAAAGGATCTCGTCCCGAGATCTAGGACTGGAAAAACTCCGGGTACTCAGAACGGAGGTGATCCTCGCGTTCCCAGGTGGCTTCAAGGTCGGAATGATGTGACCACTTGACTTTCAGGAATTTGATAGACTTGTTGCGAGTCTTGCGCTCAGTTTCTTCAAGAATAGCGACTGGGTGCTCATGATAAGAGAGGTCTTCTTGGAGATCAATCTCTTCGAAGTTGATGGTGCGGTCAGGAGTCTTGAAACACTTGCGGAGTTGAGACACGTGAAACACGTCGTGCACATTTGCAAAGTTGGATGGAAGCTCAAGTTGATAGGCGAGACCGCCTCTTTTGCCAATGATCTTGAAAGGACCCACATATCTAGGGGCAAGCTTCCCTTTGATACCGAAGTGACGAGTACCTTTCATTGGAGAGATGCGGAGGTAGACATGGTCTCCAATCTCGAAAGCCAAGTCACGATGCTTGCTATCATAGTAACTCTTCTGGCGCGATTGCGCGGCTTTGAGGTTATCACGAATGACTTTGCACATGTCTTCTACCTCTGTGATCAAGTCATTGCCAAGAAGTTGACGTTCACCAGTCTCTGACCAGTTAAGAGGAGTACGCCACTTCCTGCCATAGAGAATCTCGAATGGGGCCTTGCCCGAACTCGCTTGGAAGCTGTTGTTGTAGGAGAACTCGACATATGGAAGACAATCTTCCCACTTCATACCGAAAGAGATGACGCAAGCCATGAGCATATCTTCAAGAATCTGATTTACTCGCTCGACTTGGCCACCGGTTTGAGGATGAAAAGCTGTGCTGAAGCGAATGTTGGTGCCCATGGCCTTCTGAAAGGAATCCTAGAACTTAGAGGTAAAGATGCTCCCACGATCTGAAGATATCAACTGCGGAATGCCATGCAGAGAGACAATCCTGGAGGTATATAGCTCTGCCAACTGAGCTGCTGTGATAGATTCTTTGATAGGAAGAAAATGAGCCACTTTGATGAGCTTGTCGATGACAACAAAGATAGCATCATTGCCACGCTTGGACTTTGGAAATCCAGTCGCGAAGTCCATCTTAATATGGTCAAACTTCCATTCTGGAATGGCAAGAGGTTGGAGGAGACCAGCTGGTCGTTGGTGTTCTGCTTTCACTCTTCTGCAGACATCACATTCATTCACGAACTAAGCAATCTCGTGCTTCATTTGAGTCCACCAATACGACTGTTGAGGTCCTGGTATATCTTTGTACTTCTAGGGTGAATAGAGAGGAGTGAATTGTGAGCCTTGTTCATAATGACTTTACGAAGGTCACCTTTAGGCACAACAATGCGATCCTCGAAGAATAGAGTATCCTTGTCATCAAGACGATAGCACTTGTACTTGCATTGACTCTTGGCAATCCCAATCTTCACCTGCTTCACCATAGCATCAAGAAGTTGAGCCTCACGAATCTGATCTTCCAAAGTAGGAGAGACTTGAAGATTGGCAAGGAATCCTTGTGGAACAACTTGGAGATTGAGTTTGCGGAAAGCTTCACAAAGCTTGGGTTGGTAAGGCTTGTGAATCAAACTGTTGCAGTAAGCCTTCCTGCTCAATGCGTCAACAATTACATTGGCCTTCCCTAGAGTATATTCAATACTCGGATTATACTCTTGAATCATCTCGACCCAACGAGTCTGCCTGAGGTTGAGGTTTGGCTGAGTGAAGATGTACTTGAGACTCTTATGATCAGTGAAGATGTCCACTTTTCTTCCCAATAAGAGATGTCTCCATGTTAAAAGAGCATGGACAATTGCCGTCAACTCGAGGTTGTGAGTGGGGTAGTTCTTTTCGTTGGGCTTCAACTGGCGAGAGGTATAGGCCACAACTTTCTTCTCTTGCATCAACACTGCACCAAGACCTTGAAGGGAAGCATCACAGAAAACCTCGAACGGTTTGGATTCATCAGGAGGAGTCAGAACTGGAGCAATGACTAACTTCTCTTTCAGGGTGTTGAAAGAGATGTCACATTCAGGCGACCAGATGTACTTCACATGCTTCTGAAGGAGGTTGGAAAGAGGCTTCGCGATCTTAGAGAAGTTCTCAACGAACCTTCGACAATAGCTTGCGAGCCCAAGGAAGCTGTGGAGTTGCTTCACATTCTGAGGTGGTTCCCAATTCACAATTGCAGACACCTTCTCAGGATTAACAGCTATGCCCTTGGCAGAGATGATATGCCCAAGGTAGAGAACCTCATCGAGCCAAAACTCGCACTTTGAAAACTTCGCATAGAACTGATGTTCTCTGAGTTTATCCAGCACCAATCTCAAGTGCTTGGCATGATCCTCTTTGTTCTTGGAAAAGACCAAAATGTCATCGAGGTAGACCAAGACGAAGTCATTTGTGTAGGCGTTGAAGATGAAGTTCATCATGCGAGAGAAAGTTGGAGGAGCGTTGACAAGGCCGAAAGACATGACAGTGTATTCATATGAACCATAGCTTTTTCTGAATGCTATCTTGGGGATATCTTCTTCACGAATGCGAATCTGATGATAGCCCATACGAAGATCAAACTTGGAGAATACTTGAGCACCTTTGAGTTGTTCGAAAAGCTCATTGATGTTGTGAAGTGGGTACTTGTTCTTTATGGTCTTCTTGTTCAATGGACGGTAGTCGACACAAAGTCGGTCCGTTCCATCCTTCTTCTTGACGAAAAGAACACCACAACCCCATGGAGAAGAACTTGGTCGGATGAGACCCATATGCTCTTGAATATCGAGTTGTTTCTTCAGCTCCTTCAACTCTTCAGGTCCAAGCTTGTAAGGACGTTTACAAATAGGTTCCGTGCCAGGCTCAAGATCGATGACGAATTCAACTGGCCGGTGCGGAGGCATTCCTGGAAGCTCTTCTGGAAAGACGTCTTGATACTCACAAACGACTGGAATCTGAGAGACGGCATCCAGCTCACCCTTCTCATTGAGAGAAAACAGTCGAATGGTATTATCACGAGCGGCAAAGACGATTACATCCTCAGACAAATGTGTCAATTGAATTTGTCTGGCAGCACAATCAAGCTGAGCCTTGTGCTTAGAAAGTCAGTCCATTCCGAGAATAAGATCGATATCCGAGCTACCAAGGACCATTGGAGAAGCCAGGAACTTGAAATCACCCATCATGATAGAAATATCCGAGACCATCATGCTAGGACTCAAACGCTTAGCCGGAGAAACAACTTGCAATGCTTTAGGTAATGCCTTAGTGCCAAAGTTGTGCTTCGATGCAAATGGGAATGACATGAAAGAATGCGATGCACCAGAGTCAAAAAGAACTTTTGCTGGAATATCGTTAACAGGAAGGTTACCCATAATCACATCTGACGAGTCCTCTACCTGAGCTGCGTTCATCATGTTGACCTTGGCGTGCTTGGGATTATGCTTGACCACTGCGGTACTGGCAGATCTCACAGGAGGAGGAGGACGCCTCTGATTGAAGCATTTGTTGGCATAGTGACCCTTCTGCTGACACTTGTTGCACGTGACCTCCGAGAGCGGACGGTGATACGGAGCACTTGATCTTGGAGCATGAGACGAAGTCTTGTTTTGAAAGCCTGGGTTGGGTTGGTAGGAAGATCCATTGCCACCTTTTCTCTTCTGCTGATAAGGCTGGCGGAACGGAGGAGGAGGCAACCAATACTTTTGCTGCTTAGTTACCACCTGAGTTGAGGAAGAAGGATTTGCATCCCTGACTCGCTTCTTGGAAGCATCGCACTTGAGCTGAGCAGTCTCTTGTTTTAGTGCCATGTTGTAAAACTCATTGTACTTCTGAGGCTCGAAAAGCACGAGAGCTAGTTGGAGATCTTCTCTGAGGCCACCTCTGAACTGATAAATCATGCTCTTCTCATCAGGGACGTCTTGCTTAGCGAAACGAGCGAGCTTCTGGAACATGATGTTGTACTGGTAAACAGACAAGCTGCCTTGCTTCAGATTGCAGAACTCCTCACGCTTACTCTCAACAACACTCTGAGGAATGTGGTGAGCTTTGAAATCTTGACGGAATTCATCCTAGGTAATCACACGACCTCCTCTGGAATCTTTGTATTGTCGATACCACTCTGCAGCTTGGTCTTTGAGTTGGAACGAAGCAAACTTGACAAAGTCCTTAGGCCTGACGTTGCTGCACCCGAAATGCTTGCGGATATCCACGAACCAATCATCAGCGTCTGTTGCCTCGACACAGTTACTGAAGGTCTTTGGCTGGTTAGCGAGGAACTGGTTGAGTGTAGCAAACTGATTCTGAAAGTTGCCATGGCCATGATTTCCTTGGTTGCGCTCTTGCAAGAGTTGCATGAGCATCTGCGTGTTTGCATTGGTAGCGGCCATCACTTCTTGCCATGCCTCCGGAGGTGGAGGTGGTGGTGGCGGTTTAGGATTCTGACGCGTTGGAGGAGCCATCCTGAAGAGGGTGACATCCGTTAGCATCTTGACAGACATATATTCAAGCTGAATCAAATGGACCGAAATTGCAACATATAGTCTTAACATTCGAACAAAATGAATGAATGCATTCCAAATGAAATGGCCACACTTCCATAAATTGAGAAGCCACTTAGATAGAGGTATAAGAATAAAAACAACAAGGTACGGACAAGAACAAATACTTGGTGAGGATTACCCAATCACAAACCAAATATCCGCGGAAGAAAATACTAGAGCTACATGAATTCCCACCTATGAAACGCCCGAACCTTTTCGGTTATGCAATCAGGTGTTGGGGATATAGATGGAGTACTCGTCGAGACGAACAATTTGATATGCTACACGCCCAAAACGGAGCCACGGTTGCAGAGTTATGATGCGGTGAACATATGCAAAAATTACTGAAGCGGAGGCAAAAGTCAACCGATGTTAGGGTTCACTGTAGATCTGGATCGGGATCTCGCCGGAGCACGGACTTCGAGGATGGCCAGAATCACTGTTCGAGGTCGCCGGACTTGGAGGGAGCTCGCCGGAGGGGGGTCGCCGATCTTGGATCCGGTGGCCGGAGGCGGGGGAGGGGCCGGCCGGAGCTGGGCGGCGCCGGAGCAACGGGACGGCGGGCGGTGCCGGCGACGTCGAGGCGGCAGCGAGGCGAGGTCGCCGGCCGGCGCGAGATGAGGGGGACCCGGCGTCGGCGAGGCGGGCAACCGCGGGCGGGCGGCGCCCGTGCGGCGGCGATGGCGGGATGGGCCGCGGGGGCCCGGTTCGAGCTCCGCGGGCCTCGGGCGGCGGCGGGTCGGCGGGATGACGTGGCAGGCGCTGGTAGGCTGGGTGCGGCGGCGGGATTCGTCCGGCGGCGGTCGGACGTGTCCGGTGGCGGTGGGGCGATTTTGCTAGGGTTTCATCCGGATTTTTGGGGGAGAGGGAGCTTTTTATAGGTAGGAGGAGCTAGGAGGCTCCAAATTGAGCACAGTTTTCGGCCACGCGATCGTGATCGAACGATCTAGAAGATGGAGGAGGTTTAGGTGGGTTTTTGGGCCACTTTGGAGAGGTGTTGGGCTGCAACACACACGAGGCCTTTTCGGTCCCTCGGTTAACCATTGGAGTGTCAAACAAAGTCCAAAAGGCATGAAACTTGACAGACGGTCTACTGGTAGTAAATCAAGACCGCTTTGCTAGTCTCGGTCCAATCCGAGAACGTTTAACACCCGCACACGAAAAGAGGTAAAAGGGGACATCGGAGGACATAGGAGCGCCGGAATGCAAAACGGACAACGGGGAAAAAGCTCGAATGCATGAGACGAACACGTATGCAAATGCAATGCACATGATGACATGATATGAGATGCATGACAAAGACAAAAGCACACAAAGACAAAAACCCGACAACGAGGAAATAACATAACTTGGTGCCGAAAATGGCAAGAGTTGGAATACAAATATGGCAAGTTACATACGGGGTGTTACAGAGATCTCCTTGGCGACTCTAGTGGCGGCCTTCTTCTTCATCTTTCCTTTTCCAGAGCCCTTGGCAGGGGTGCCGGCGTTGGTGAAGAGGGTCGTGTCCACGTTACGGGCGCGGCGATTTTTGCGCTTCATGTCCTAGAGCGCGAGCAAAGAGCGACACTGCGCGAAGGACATGCTGGGAATGAGGAAGGTCAGGTCAGCGGCGGACTTGTATTGCTCGGAGAGGCCGTTGAGGCAGTGGACCACCATCTCGGCGTCATCAACAGGGGAGCCAAGATCCGCAAGCCCATCGAAGAGAGACTTGACCTTCTGAAGATAGTCGGCCATGCTCATCTCTCCCATCTTGACATCGTCGAGCTCGGCCGTGAGGTGGAGCTGACGATTGATATTGTGGTCGTTGAAGAGACCGTTGATGTTGTTCCAGAGCTCAACGACGAGAGGATCGTCACCAAGCATCATGACGCCGTCGAGGATGCTGAGTGAGACAGACCCATAGAGCCAAGAGATGATAGTGGTGTCAAGGAGAGACCACTCCGGTGTCGGCGCAATGGGGGCGTCGATGTCGAGGTGATCTAGGAGGGCGTACTTGTGACAGGCGGCGCGAAAGAAGGTGCGCCACTGACGATGAACGCCGGTGTCAAACGTGAGCTCGACGGGGACATGTCCCTTGATGGAGTGCAGGCCGACGGCCTGGGCATGCAGCGAGGTCAGGGAGAAGGACCCCGCGCTCGTCCCGGACCAATCGGCGACGGTCACAAGAGGCAGCTTGGCCTTGGCGGCCTCGGCATCCTGGCGTTCCTTGGCCGCGACCAGCACCTTGTTCGTCGCGTCCGCGTCGGGTTGCGACATGGTGGCGGCGGTGTGGGCGCGTCGGCGGGATGAGTGGTGGCTTTGGTGGCGGCGGAAGGAGGAGGGCGACGCAGGCTAGGGTTAGGGTTTTAGGCGTGATATCATGTAAGATAGGGAAAACCACACGTTGTGGTGCCTCGTATTGATCATTATATAGAGGTTATAAGGCAGAGTTCGTATCGTGCAATACAAGGACACCTATACAAGGACTACACATATACAACCGTATATCTATACAAATATAATACGGTTATATATTATAACAAGCTCATGACACAATCTACAACGAGATACTTACGATTTTCAGTTTGCTCATCGCCATCGAACAATCACTGTGAAAACTATAGAGTTGCATAACTCCAACACTAACAAGACAACAAATCTCAATGCACAAGCTTAGGCATGTCAGGTACATTTTCTGAAATAATAGAGGTTGTGCTGGACGTTTCTTCATAGAATTGTAAAGTTGAGGTGCAATTTTTCAGAGAAAAACAAAGCATGGGGGCAGCCTGCATCCGGCCGCAACTGTGACGGACGCGGCTCACCAGACGGATGCGCTGGTAGCACCACGCCGCTCGACTTCATCCTTGCGGGCTGCGGCTAGTCTGCCGCGTGCGCGTCACCTACGCAGTCCCACTCCCCCGCCACATGGTCTGCGTTGTCGGTGAAGCTACCGGGGCGGATGCCGTGGATATCGTTGCCTTCCCCCAGGGCGGCGTCCTCGCCTCAGATCCTCGGGAGCTCTCCTTGCCGATGAGAGCTCTGACGTGGTGCCTAGCGGCCTCTGGATGTCTCGAAACCGTCATGGCGTCCCCACATGATATTCGTTATATAATCACTAAGAGAACAGGAGGTTATCCACTAATTTCATTTAAGTGGGTCGTGAGAATCCCACCTTTGATCGGAGCCGCTTATTATAGATCCGATGGACCACGTGAGAATTTTCAGATTTTCACTGAAAACCTATTTTCACCGAAAACCTATTTTCACCTGATACTTTGCCTCTTTCTTTTGAAACTACTAAGCGTGCACGTGAAAACTCACGTTTATAGATAAAATATTCTTTTTTGCGAGGAGTATAGATAAAATATCCAATCATAAAAGTTAAAAATATTACAAACGAATTTGTGCTTGAGGTATCAGAAAAGCTATAATTAAGAAAAGTATACTCCCTCCGTTCCAAAATAGATGACTCAACTTTATACTAAAGTTAGTACAAAGTTGAGTCATCTAGAGTACTTTGTAATGTACTTAAGCATTTGTGTACATAGTCAAGGAATTTAACTTCACGATTTCATTTTCATTGTTCTGGGTTGCCGTTGATCGTTCTTCAGATTTATGAACAGCAATGAGTTACATATACATACATATGTTCACACCTTTTCCCTCTCCCTAAATCCATTGATGAAACAATATAACCCAAAACGCATCATTCCTTTCCACTATCAAGTCAATGCTTCTAAAAGCGCATATATGCCAGCGGGGTAAAATGGACATTATCAGAATCTTAATACCATCACAAGTAAACATGACTGCAAAAATAATATAAGGTTAAGCACAATTCAAAATATTAGGCAAGGAAACAATATTACGATAGTAAAGACGACTCTTTTGCTTAAGAAATATGACGGAAGCAAACCGCAAGGACATCAGTGGTGGAATGTCCATGAGCGCCTTGCCTGTCAGCGAAGGACCTCCTCAAGCACCACACTAAACCTTGTCTTCTAGCTAGGCAGACGTAGCCACGACAACTATCCCCGGCAGCAGCAGTTCTGGATATGGGGGCGACCACGGTGGTCATCCTTAACATTGAAGAAGCATGTGCCCATGCTACGTTGGAGATAACTCCCCTGACGTACGGGCGCGTGCCGTTCAGGCACTGACATGCGGGCCTGGTTCCAGGTGGCTCCATCAGTCACCAGTAAGTGGTCGTCCTACTACTTTGGCATGGTTAACGCTACCCAAAGCTGCACCTTATTTTGTCCTGGGCTACACGACCTTTCTCGGGGAATTTTGTTTTATTCTCTTTTCTTTTTAGGTTCCTGAGTATGACTACTTACTGCGTTTCTATTTACAGATGAGTTTATTATGTCCTTAAACATGGATGTATCCCTGACACAAATGGGTGTGCATCTAAATTATTCTAGATCATATGTGTTTTAAAAGCACAAATGTTCAGCTTATAACAAATGAGAAAAAAAAGATAAAGGAGCCTCAACCCTGACCAGACATTGGAGATGCGATTTTCTAAATATATGACACCGAAGAATTGCAATTTCCATCCCTCTCTCACACAGCATGCCATGTTCATTCGACATACATTGGGTACAACATGGATAACTCAAAAAATATGATAGAAAGCTCAGAATTTCAAAACAGCTAATTGAAAGTATAGCACAAATAGTATTACAGCAGAAGCGATCCAAGAATCAAAAATTGTGAAGGGTTAAATACAAATGGACAATACAAAAATAAAGTGTTAATTGAAAGTGTAACACTTTCAACAGTTAGTAAAGCTCCGAATAGAAGTAACCAGCTGAGCTAAACTAAGGTTTAAATACAGAAGTCCTTGTTGAATAGTTTTGCTTAACAAAACCATGTGGCAAAAGAAACTGAAAAATGAACGAAACGACAAGAGCTGATCTCACTTCAAAATGCTTGGGACTATATTTTTTCCTCATTCGTAAAGGCGGTTAAAAAAAGTACATTTTATACAATAGTATTCAAATAACTTAAGCCCATTTTCACACTAAAATTACACACCAAATATTATACATCATTTTTCAGTTATTCTTATCTAGAAGGCTGATTCCAAACTGATCCTAGAAGCAAATAAAAGAAAAGGTTATAACCGAAACAAACATATGAAATATGATTTAAACTTCATTATGCAGTCACTGTCTTTCACTCCAGGGATACCAAGAATCATACAAAATATGGTTATGGTTTATGTATATCAGCAAGACCACAAAAGATACCTCACTTGAGAGTACCAGAAAAGTTCAAAAACATTGTTCTTGAATGAATATTTGTATTTCTGCACTATATAATAGATTAAAACGGCACATGATATCTTTTCAATGGTACATCTCGAAAGGTTTCTCCTAGTAGTGTCATCCTAAAACTAATTTGGGTATCATCACGTTTGTTCATTGAAGGCAAGTTAAAAAGAGGTTGGAATATACTATGCAAGCAGGTTGCCTATACAACTAAATGTCATTACAAAACACACTGGCCTAGCTTCCTTCCTTGTAAAGATATAGGATACTGAACGCTTCATGGATAAAAACATAGCGATGCAAACCAAAGAGAAGGAAAAACCAGTTAACCTACTTATGTTAAGTTTCTCTAAGAGCATTTGAGATCCTCCTGGGTGGCGCCGTGTAATGGCTTTACAACAAATGATGCATACAGTCTGAATTTTTCTGGGTTTTACATCGTTACATGATGTGATAAATGAAGGAAATATGCCCTAGAGGCAATAATAAAGTTATTATTTATTTCCTTATATCATGATAAATGTTTATTATTCATGCTAGAATTGTATTAACCAGGAAACATAATACATGTGTGAATACATAGACAAACAGAGTGTCACTAGTATGCCTCTACTTGACTAGCTCGTTAATCAAAAATGGTTATGTTTCCTAACCATGGACAAAGAGTTGTTATTTGATTAACGGGATCACATCATTAGGTGAATGATCTGATTGACATGACCCATTCCATTAGCTTAGCACCCGATCGTTTAGTATGTTGCTATTGCTTTCTTCATGACTTATACATGTTCCTATGACTATGAGATTATGCAACTCCCGTTTGCCAGAGGAACACTTTTGTGTGCTACCAAACGTCACAACGTAACTGGTGATTATAAAGGTGCTCTACAGGTGTCTCCAAAGGTACATGTTGGGTTGGCGTATTTCGAGATTAGGATTTGTCACTCCGATTGTCGGAGAGGTATCTTTGGGCCCTCTCGGTAATGCACATCACATAAGCCTTGCAAGCATTGCAACTAATTAGTTAGTTGTGAGATGATGTATTACAGAACGAGTAAAGAGACTTGCCGGTAACGAGATTGAGTTAGGTATAGGATACCGACGATCGAATCTCGGGCAAGTAACATACCGATGACAAAGGGAACAACGTATGTTGTTATGCGGTTTGACCGATAAAGATCTTCGTAGAATATGTAGGAGCCAATATGGGCATCCAGGTCCCGCTATTGGTTATTGACCGGAGACATGTCTCGGTCATGTCTACATTATTCTCGAACCCGTAGGGTCCGCACGCTTAAGGTTTCGATGACAGTTATATTATGAGTTTATGAGTTTTGATGTACCGAAGAGTTCGGAGTCCCGGATGTAAGATCGGGGACATGACGAGGAGTCTCGAAATGGTCGAGACATAAAAATCGATATATTGGACGACTATATTCGGATATCGGAAAGGTTCCGAGTGATTTGGGTATTTTTCGGAGTACCGGGGAGTTACGGGAATACGGGGAAGAGTATTGGGCCTTAATGGGCTTTAGTGGGAAGGAGCCAGGAGGTGGCGCGCGCCCCTCCCAAGCCCAGTCCGAATTGGACAAGGGGTTTGGGGCGCGGCCCCCCTCTCCCTTCCTTCTCCACTTCCCTCCTTTCCCCTTCTCCTATTAGACTAGGAAAGAAGGGAGTCCTACTCCCGGTGGGAGTAGGACTCCCCTTGGCTGCGCGCCTCCTCCTAGGGTCGGCCGCTCCTCCTCCCTTGCTCCTTTATATACGGGGGCAGGGGGCACCCTACACACAAGTTGATCCACGTGATCATATTCTTAGCCGTGTGCGGTGCCCCCTTCCACCATAGTCCTCGATAATATTGTAGCGGAGCTTAGGCGAAGCCCTGCGACGGTAGTACATCAAGATCGTCACCACGCCGTCGTGCTGACGGAACTCTTCCCCGACACTCTGCTGGATCGGAGTCCGGGGATCGTCATCGAGCTGAACGTGTGCTAGAACTCGGAGGTGCCGTAGTTTCGGTGCTTGATCGGTCGGGCCGTGAAGACGTACGACTACATCAACCAAGTTAACGCTTCCGTTGTCGATCTACAAGGGTACGTAGATCACACTCTCCCCCTCTCTTTGCTATGCAGCACCATGATCTTGCGTGTGCGTAGGAAATTTTTGAAATTACTACGTTCCCCAACAGTGGCATCCGAGCCTAGGTTTTATATGTTGATGTTATATGCACGAGTTGAACACAAGTGAGTTGTGGGCGATATAAGTCATACTGCTTACCAGCATGTCATACTTTGGTTCGGCGGTATTGTTGGACGAAGCGGCCCGGACCGACATTACGCGTACGCTTACGCGAGACCGGTTCTCCCGACGTGCTTTGCACATAGGTGGCTTGCGGGTGACAGTTTCTCCAACTTTAGTTGAACCAAGTGTGGCTACGCCCGGTCCTTGTGAAGGTTAAAACAGCACCAACTTGACAAACTATCGTTGTGGTTTTGATGCGTAGGTAAGATTGGTTCTTGCTTAAGCCCGTAGCAGCCACGTAAAACATGCAACAACAAAGTAGAGGACGTCTAACTTGTTTTTGCAGGGCATGTTGTGATGTGATATGGTCAAGACATGATGCTAAATTTTATTGTATGAGATGATCATGTTTTGTAACCGAGTTATCGGCAACTGGCAGGAGCCATATGGTTGTCGCTTTATTGTATGCAATGCAATCGCGCTGTAACGCTTTACTTTATCACTAAGCGGTAGCGATAGTCGTGGAAGCATAAGATTGGCGAGACGACAACGATGCTACGATGGAGATCAAGGTGTCGCGCCGATGATGATGGTGATCATGACGATGCTTCGGGAATGGAGATCACAAGCACAAGATGATGATGGCCATATCATATCACTTATATTGATTGCATGTGATGTTTATCTTTTATGCATCTTATCTTGCTTTGATTGACGGTAGCATTATAAGATGATCTCTCACTAATTATCAAGAAGTGTTCTCCCTGAGTATGCACCGTTGCGAAAGTTCTTCGTGCTGAGACACCACGTGATGATCGGGTGTGATAGGCTCTACGTTCAAATACAACGGGTGCAAAACAGTTGCACACGCGGAATACTCAGGTTATACTTGACGAGCCAAGCATATACAGATATGGCCTCGGAACACGGAGACCGAAAGGTCGAGCATGAATCATATAGTAGATATGATCAACATAGTGATGTTCACCAATGAAACTACTCCATCTCACGTGATGATCGGACATGGTTTAGTTGATTTGGATCACGTAATCACTTAGAGGATTAGAGGGATGTCTATCTAAGTGGGTGTTCTTAAGTAATATGATTAATTGAACTTAAATTTATCATGAACTTAGTCCTGGTAGTATTTTGCAAATTATGTTGTAGATCAATAGCTCGCATTGTTGCTTCTCTGTGTTTATTTTGATATGTTCCTAGAGAAAATTGTGTTGAAAGATGTTAGTAGCAATGATGCGGATTGGATCCGTGATCTGAGGTTTATCCTCATTGCTGCACAGAAGAATTATGTCCTTGATGCACCGCTAGGTGACGGACCTATTGCAGGAGCAGATGCAGACGTTATGAACGTTTGGCTAGCTCAATATGATGACTACTTGATAGTTTAGTGCACCATGCTTAATGGCTTAGAATCGGGACTTCAAAGATGTTTTGAACGTCATGGAGCATATGAGATGTTCCAGGAGTTGAAGTTACTATTTCAAGCAAATACCTGAGTTGAGAGATATGAAGTCTCCAACAAGTTCTATAGCTAAAAGATGGAGGAGAATCGCTCAACTAGTGAGCATGTGCTCAGATTGTCTGAGTGCTACAATCGCTTGAATCAAGTGGGAGTTAATCTTCCAGATAAGATAGTGATTGACAGAATTCTCTAGTCACCATCACCAAGTTAGTAGAACTTCGTGATGAACTATGATATGCAAGGGATAACGGAAACGATTCCCAAGCTCTTCGTAATGCGGAAATTGACGAAGGTAGAAATCGAGAAAAACATCAAGTGTTGATGGTAGACAAGACCACTAGTTTCAAGAAAAGGGCAGAGGGAAGAAGGGGAACTTCAAGAAGAACAGCAAGCAAGTTGCTGCTCAAGTGAAGAAGCCCAAGTCTGTTCCTAAGCCTGAGACTAAGTGTTTCTACTACAAAGGGACTGGTCACTGGAAGCGGAACTACCCCAAGTGATTGGCAGATAAGAAGGATGGCAAAGTGAACATAAGTATATTTGATATACATGTTATTGATGTGTACTTTACTAGTGTTTATAGCAACCCCTCAATATTTGATACTAGTTCAGTTGCTAAGATTAGTAACTCGAAACGGGAGTTGCAGAATAAATAGAGACTAGTTAAGGGTGAAGTGACGATGTGTGGTTCCAAGATTGATATGATCATCATCGCACACTCCCTATACTTTTGAGATTAGTGTTGAACCTGAATAAGTGTTATTTGGTGTTTGCGTTAAGCATGAATATGATTTGATCATGTTTATTGTAATACGGTTATTCATTTAAGTAAGAGAATAAATTGTTGTTCTGTTTACATGAATAAAAACCTTATATGGTTACACACCCAATGAAAATAGTTTGTTGGATCTCGATCGTAGTGATACACATAATCATAATATTGAAACCAAAAGATGCAAAGTTAATAATGATAGTGCAACTTATTTGTAGCACTGCCGTTTAGGTCATATTGGTGTAAAAGCGCATGAAGAAACTCCATGCTGATGGGATTTTTGGAATCACTTGACTATGAATCACTTGATGCTTGCGAACCATGCCTCATGGGCAAGATGACTAAGACTCCATTCTCCGGAGCGAGCAACTGACTTATTGGAAATAATACATACTGATGTATGCGGTCCGATGAGTGTTAAGGCTCACGGCAAGTATCGTTATTTTCTGAACTTCACAGATGATTTGAGCAGATATGGGTATATCTACTTGATGAAACATAAGTCTGAAACATTTGAAAAGTTCAAAGAATTTCAGAGTGAAGTGGAAAATCATCGTGACAAGAAAATAAAGTTTCTACGATCTGATCGCGGAGACAAATATTTGAGTTACGAGTTTGGTCTTCAATTAAAACAATGTGGAATAGTTTCACAAACTCATGCCACATGGAACACCACAGCATAATGGTGTGTCCGAACGTCATAACCGTACTTTATTGGATATAGTACAATCTATGATGTCTCTTACCGATCTACCACTATCGTTTTGGGGTTATGCATTAGAGACAGCTGCATTCACGTTAAAAGGGCACCATCTAAATCTGTTGAGACGACACCGTATGAAATGTGGTTTGGCAAGAAACCAAAGTTGTCATTTCTTAAAGTTTGGGGTTGCAATGCTTATGTGAAAAAGTTCCATCCTGATAAGCTCAAACCCAAATCGGAAAAGTGTGTCTTCATAGGATACCCAAAAAGTTACTATTGGGTACACCTTCTATCACAGATCCAAAGGCAAGACATTCGTTGCTAAGAATGGATCCTTTCTAGAGAAGGAGGTTCTGTCGAAAGAAGTGAGTGGGAGGAAAGTAGAACTTGATAAGGTAATTGTACCTTCTCCCTTATTGGAAAGTAATTCATCACAGAAATCTGTTCCTGTGACTACTACACCAATTAGTGAGGAAGCTAATGATGATGATCATGTAACTTCAGATCAAGTTACTACCGAATCTCGTAGGTAAACCAGAGTGAGATCCGCACCAAAGTGGTACAGTAATCCTGTTCTGGAGGTCATGCTACTTGACCATGATGAACCTACGAACTATGAAGAAGCGATGGTGAGCCCAGATTCCGCAAAAATGGCTTGAGGCCATGAAATCTAAGATGGGATCCATGTATGAGAACAAAGTATGGACTTTGGTTGACTTGCCCGATGATCGGCAAGCAATTGAGAATAAATGGATCTTCAAGAGGAAGACGGACGCTGATAGTAGTGTTACTATCTACAAAGCTAGAATTGTCGCAAAAGGTTTTCGACAAGTTCAAGGTGTTGACTACGATGAGAGTATCTCACTCGTATCTATGCTTAAGTCTGTCCGAATCATGTTAGCAATTGCCGCATTTTATGAAATCTGGCAAATGGATAAACAAAACTGCATTCCTTAATGGATTTATTAAAGAAGAGTTGTATATGATGCAACCAGAAGGTTTTGTCAATCCTAAAGGTGCTAACAAAATATGCAAGCTCCAGCGATCCATTTATGGACTGGTGCAAGCATCTCGGAGTTGGAATATACGCTTTGATAGTGTGATCAAAGCATATGGTTTTATACAGACTTTTGGAGAAGCCTGTATTTACAAGAAAGTGAGTGGGAGCACTACAGCATTTCTAATAGTATATGTGAATGACATATTGATGATCAGAAATAATACAGAATTTTCTGCAAAGCATAAAGGATACTTGAAAGGAATTTTTCAAAGAAAGACCTCGGTGAAGCTGCTTACATATTGAGCATCAAGATCTATAGAGATAGATCAAGACGCTTGATAAGTTTTTTCAATAAATACATACCTTGACAAGATATTGAAGTAGTTCAAAATGGAACAGTCAAAGAAAGAGTTTCTTGCCTATGTTACAAGGTGTGAAATTGAGTAAGACTCAAAGCCCGACCACGGCAGAAGATAGAAAGAGAATGAATGTCATTCCCTATGCCTTGGTCATAGGTTCTATAAAGTATGCCATGTTGTGTACCAGATCTATTGTATACCCTACCACTGAGTTTGGCAAGGGAGTACAATAGTGATCTAGGAGTAGATCACTGGACAGCGGTCAAAATTATCCTTAGTGGAATAAGGATATGTTTCTCGATTATGGAAGTGAAAAAAGGTTCGTCGTAAAGGGTTACGCCGATGCAAGTTTTGACACTAATCTAGATGAATCTAAGTCTCAATCTAGATACATATTGAAAGTGGGAGCAATTAGCTAGAGTAGCTCCGTGCAGAGCATTGTTGACATAAATATTTGCAAAATACTTACGGATCTGAATATAACAGACCCGGTGACTAAAATTATCTCACAAGCAAAACATGATCACACCTTAGTACTCTTTGGGTGTTAATCACATAGCGATATGAACTAGATTACTGACTCTAGTAAACCCTTTGGGTGTTGGTCACATATCGATGTGAACTATGGGTGTTAATCACATGGTGATGTGAACTATTGCTGTTAAATCACATGGCGATGTGAACTAGATTATTGACTCTAGGGCAAGTGGGAGATTGAAGGAAATATGCCCTAGAGGCAATAATAAAGTTATTATTTATTTCCTTATATCATGATAAATGTTTATTATTCATGCTAGAATTGTATTAACCAGGAAACATAATACATGTGTGAATACATAGACAAACAGAGTGTCACTAGTATGCCTCTACTTGACTAGCTCATTAATCAAAGATGGTTATGTTTCCTAACCATGGACAAAGAGTTGTTATTTGATTAACGGGATCACATCATTAGGTGAATGATCTGATTGACATGACCCATTCCATTAGCTTAGCACCCGATCGTTTAGTATGTTGCTATTGCTTTCTTCATGACTTATACATGTTCCTATGACTATGAGATTATGCAACTCCCGTTTGCCAGAGGAACACTTTGTGTGCTACCAAACGTCACAACGTAACTAGGTGATTATAAAGGTGCTCTACAGGTGTCTCCAAAGGTACATGTTGGGTTGGCGTATTTCGAGATTAGGATTTGTCACTCCGATTGTCGGAGAGGTATCTCTGGGCCCTCTCGGTAATGCACATCACATAAGCCTTGCAAGCATTGCAACTAATGAGTTAGTTGTGAGATGATGTATTACAGAACGAGTAAAGAGACTTGCCAGTAACGAGATTGAGCTAGGTATAGGATACCGACGATCGAATCTCGGGCAAGTAACATACCGATGACAAAGGGAACAACGTATGTTGTTATGCGGTCTAACCGATAAAGATCTTCGTAGAATATGTAGGAGCCAATATGGGCATCCAGGTCCCGCTATTGGTTATTGACCGGAGACGTGTCTTGGTCATGTCTACATTATTCTCGAACCCGTAGGGTCCGCACGCTTAAGGTTTACGATGACAGTGATTTGTTAATGGAGTATTATATGATAAGTGCGTATGATGTCTGGAGATGCTGAGCTGAGATTGGCGACATTGTCGTTAGGTGTTCGATGAAGGAGGGTTCGGAAGTCCCGGATTTTGAATGAATCGGGGACGATGACGAGAGATCGTGCGAAATTGGTAGTCGGACGAGTAAGAGATCTGATATGTATTGGATATCAGAGCCTAGTGGATGTGTCTGCGGGATTTAGCAGTCTGTGGAAGGTTGTCCGAGTGGTTTGGTGATTTTTTCGGAGTAGCTTAGTGGTAGAGTTACGGAGGAATGAACGGGGAAGAGTATGTTACTAGGGTGGTGCTTGGAATGGGAGTCCGGTGTAGTGAGCGAGGTCGTCCAGGGATAAGGTGGCGGCGCGCCGCTCACTCCCTCAAGGTGGCCGTAGTCCGGAATTGGACAATTGGTGTGTGGGGATTTGGGGCCGCGGACGCCGCCCTCTCTTCCTGTTCTCCACTATTCCCTCGCTTTTCTCCCTGCTTTCGTCAGGGCCTAAATTGGACTAGAAAGAAGGAGTTCTACTCCGGTGGAGTAGGACGCTCCCCCTCTTGGCGCGGCCCTCAGGCTCCTAGGGTCGGCCCTCGCTCCTCTTGCTCCTTTAGGTATAGCGGGGGCAGTGGGGGGGCAACCGCTGAGGACTACACAGTGTGATCACGTGATTCATATTTTCTTAGCCGTCTCGTGCCGGGCCTCAAGTCCACCATTCCACCATAGTCTGCGGATAATTCTGTGATAGTGCGGATGCAGTTTAGATGCGAAGCCGTTCCCGTGCGACGGTAGTGTTTGACAGTTGAAGATTGATCGGTATTATACAGGCTTAGTGTACCAGTGCAGTCTGGAGGCGTGTGGGACTGACCGCTGTTGAACTGCGTGTCCTCTGGATTGCATTGTTTGGCTTGGGTCGGAGAGGTGCGGGGGAAGCGTAGGACAAGTAGGTGTGGGGATCCGTGAAACGCGTGTGACCTGGAAGGAACTTGCGGAAGGTGGCGTGGGTTGATGGTGTGAGTCGAGTGCTGATGCACGGTGTCGGGCTCGTCAGGACGTACGTGTGACTTACATATCAACCAAGTTAACGCTTTCATTGTCGATCTACAAGGATACTTAGATCACACTCTCCCCCTCTCGTTGCTATGCATCACCATGATCTTGCGTGTACGTAAGAATTTTTTTGAAATTACTACGTTCCCCAACAATAAAAACTTCTGATTATCCGGAACTTTAGTACACTCAAAGTCTGAAACAAATTTTATCATACTATTTTGACATGCAGGTAAATACAATTCACAACCACAGGAAATGGGCTTAAATAGATCATTACCACAACCAGACAAACAGAAAGTAATGGGCAAATAATTTTTTCCTTACCTTACCTCAGCAACAAAATTCTATTCCGTTGTTTCCAAGTGCCAAACACCAGCTACTGAACGAATCACATTACTGCAGTGATTTTATCCAGATTCTAAAAACCATGTGGAAGTATAAATGGATCTTCAATAGCCATATTTTAAACTGACCAGAATTGAAAAAGGAGGTGAATATTTGCATATATAAACTGATTTAAACTGATAATTGAAGCTAGAAAACAAGGTAAATTACCGGCGGTCCAAAGGGGAGAAGGAGGCCGGCAGTCCGAAGGGGAGAAGGGGAGCGAGGTGCCCGTTCTGGTAATGGGCGACGACTGCTGGTTCGACTTCGTCAAAGTGGAGGCAATCTGAAGTCTGGAGAGACTAAACATTCAACATTGGAGAAACTGCAACCTGAGAATATCGCAAGCACTCACATATGACAAGTTGTGTTCATTCATAATTTCAGTTATACATAAATCACCAGGCACAACGAGACATAACAGTGATATTCTAACAGGGGCTGCGTAAAAAAAACCCGAAGTGCAGATAAAGGATTATTCCAAGGCCTTGTGTGACCCCAAATGTTATTTGCGAGCCCTAGTATGCAACTATATCCTTTTGCTAAATCCCGAACCATATCACTAACCGTAACTGAAGAACAGAAACAACACGAAAAAACAATACCATCAGATCATAACGCACGTACACCTATAAACCAGAAAAATGCATCACAAGTGTATGCTCAGTTGCAAACATTGTACTGCTTCTCTCCCGACATGCCGTACTCGCTTTTCTGGGCGACGATGTAGAACAGCATGCAGGACACCACGATGAAGCGCCAAGAACAACGAGAATGAGGACGTAAATCCTCCCGCTCCCGTTGGGATCTTCTGGGGCCGCAGCTGATGACATGATTCGCCGCACAATTGTCTGAGGCGGCTGATCGCGGTGCATAGACCGCAGGCACGGGCGGCGTGACGGCTCACGTCCCTGATCCTGGAGGTCTCGATGCTGTGCGGGCGCTCGGGCTGACCCGTGACGTCCCTTAACCAACTCCAAGCCGAGGAGCCGCGGGCCACATACATGAGATGCTCCGGCAAGCTTTCAGCGTCGGTTGTGTCTACCATTTGCGCTGCGGGCTGTGGCCATTGCGCTGGCAAAAGTTGATGTCCCCGTGGCGACGGAGCACTTCGTGGAGTATTGCTTTCTACTTCGCGACAACAGGCGACGACGGGAGTCAGGCGGCATGGCGTGTACCGATCAACATGCGCTAGTGATGATAAATCACTCTCATCCTATCAAATGAATTAAGAAATGTAACCAAGAAGGCAAGAACTGGATGCATCGGATTGTTGATCTTACTGAAGCAAGCCTGTTTCTGCTGCGGGTCGTCTCCCAGCCCGGCAAGCTGATCGCCGCCGGCCATCACAGAGACGTCTTCATGCCTGACTTCCGCCGGCGCCGACACCGAGGATGACGATGCGCCAAGAACAGGGCCTCTGAACTGGCGCCATCGTCAGCTCCGGTGGCAATGGATGTCGTGTTGCGAGTCCGACTCAGGCTGTTCCTGCGCCAAAGAACCAAGAAGAACGTCAAAAAACAGAGTATTTTGTTCTTTCGGGGTCGCCCGCCGCTCTGGACCACCAATCCCGCACCATCAGTCAATTCCCTCAAGATCGTGCTTCTTGGCACCCTCAGATGCGGCGGCGCGCCAACAGCGGGGTGCTCTCCTGTTCGCGCTCCTTGGCGCCGGCAAGAACCGCCGCCCTGGTCCGTTTACCCCTCGAGCGGATCCATGGCCGGCCGCGTGCTGGTGCCGGTTTCCAGAGGCGGGCCAGGTGGGGGAGGGGGGGGGGGGGGGGGGGGGGGGGGGGGGGGGGGGGGGGGGGGGGGGGGGGGGGGGCGAGCAGCTCGTTAAGCTCGTTAAGATTAACGAGCATAAAACCCTGCCTCGGCTCGGCTCGTTTGAAGATCGTGAGTGCTCGCGAGCGCTCGTTAACAGATTATAATGTGTTACGATATACATGATGAACGTGTAGGTATGATTTTCAAGTTGAAATATGGTGACTACAAAAAGAAATGAAGTAGTTTGTTGTCTCATATGTCGATTAGATTAAATAGATGAGCTGAGGTGCTACAAAAAGTTTGTCATGTAAGATGAAAATATGTATTGTGTTGTTATTAACGAGCTTAACGAGCTACTCGTGAAACTCGTTAGCTCGCTCATTAAGCTCGTTAAGCTTAACGAGCTAAAAACAATGATTGGCTTTGTTCATTAAGAAGCGAGCTACGAGCTTAACGAGCTGAATTATCGAGCGCTCATTAAGCTCGTAAGATACGAGCTTTTGGTCCAGCCCTAGGTGGCGGTGGCGGACGAAACTACCTGGTTGTTTGCGAGAGCAACGGGAGATCGTGGGCGGGCGTAAGATGGGGAGGGGATCGGGTGTTCTGCCTAGGCGAGCCTTTTTTAAGGCTAAAAGTAGTTATAATCAATAGCAGTGATGGGTAATTAGAGTGTCAAACGCGTTTGATGCTAGAAGACGATTTGGATCATTAGATCAACGTGTTTTGATGGTTGAGATGATTTGGTTCTCCGCTCTTTTATGCTTTTATAGGGGTAGTAGAAAAAACACTCGTCTGTCAACGGTCATAAGAAAGAGAAAAACCCGCCACCCTTTTGCGGAGACGCAAAGCGGTAGTGAACCAGCAGGACAGTCGCCATTATAGGCACAGTACCTGCCCCGGCCACGTCGTCCTCCCAGCCTACACTGGTACGCCCCGCGCCCCCTCCCGCTCCCGTAATCTCTAACTTCCCCCGCTCCCCCTCCCCCTGTTTTTCTTCTCTCTGCGAAAATCCAATAAGAAATCTTAAAGTTGTAGTTTCTTTTTTTTTTCGCGTGTGCAATCGATTCATATTTTCCTGTCCGAGATGCTTGAATCTGTCTGGTTTCTTTTTTAAAAGGATGAACCTCAGAATCCCTGCAGTTAGGGTTCTTGTATGCCTCTGAACCACTGCACCCAATTTGTGATTCCTTTGCTTTTGAAGTTACTTTTAGGGTTTTGAAGGTTTGTTTGGTGGCTAGACATAAATTCTTGCTCATAGACTTTCGATTTGAGATGGTTCTCTAAAAGTATACCGCGGATCTTAGTGCTCAGGCACATTTAGGGTTCTTGCCCTTTTTCCATTTCAAAAAGAGGTCGTTTTTACCGAACAATAATCTGTTATTATTTTGATTTTCTCCTTTTGCTCTTTTTCCATTGCAAAAAGAGGGTTTATTTTTCGCCTTTTCTATTTTGTTTTATTCTTCTGGGGATGGAGAAAGTAATTATTTAGAATGCCCTCAATCGAACCTGTGAACCTCTTTTTAACTACTGTACAATTCAGCTTCTGTGCTGCTATACCTGCCTGGTATTCCCCTTCAGCCTTCACTGACCTGCTTGTGTTCTCCCTTTTACAGATCAGCTCGGGACCATTGGTGTAGGCGTGTAGCCAACAAATTGTTGCTGGTTCTCCATTTCCTCAGGTGGTTCTTCTCTTTGTGTGTGTGATTGCCCTGATGCTGATTGTTTTGTGGTTGTCTTCCTCACAATTGACGGCCATGGAAAATGGTCGGCCTCTAGGATTTGCGTTTCAAGAATCACATGCTAACTTGTAACCCTAATAACTTATATATCTGGTGTTTTTGTTCGGGTTATTTCCTCTGGGAATTGTTCTGATAGATGTTGATGTCTTAGTGATTGTTGTCAGCATTCTTCTATTTCTAGAAGAGGTAAAACAAAGAAGCACACACTGTTATCCTTATTCCTGTTCTACTAGGTAAATATGTAAGTTCTAGGTAGTATTCCTTTTAGATATAGTTCCTCCTTTTAGATTGTCAAATGCTATTCCTATTTTTTCTGGAATTCTTGTCCGGTGAGGAAAATAGCGCCTCATCACTCTTTGCTGAATTTGCATAAGCTGGTACTCTCGCTATTTGAAAATATAGGACGCATATGGGTGCTCCTAACATATTGATCTCTTTCTTGCAGATCAGTTTAGTGCATATCTTATGCTATAGACAACTTGCACATTGAACAATTTAGAGAGTACTTTGACTTCACACATGATTTGGATTAGCTAAGTAATATTTAATTAGTAGTTATGCAGATGCTGTTGCTTTTACTTTGTGCCCAGTATGTCGTCTGGAGGTGCTATGGTTGATACTTCGTTTATTAGCTGGCATGTAATGCTGTAATGCTTGACCCTTAGTGGTGTGGATTGATGTAAGTCAGTCTGGTACTGAACCTGGTTTTGTGAAATCGGAGGGGGGAAGCCTCTCTTTTGCTAAAAAAAGTAATATTTAATTTTCCTTTTACATTTCAGAAATAAAAAAAGAATGGTTTGAGGAAACTATTTCGTTTTTGTGAATAAATAAGTGAGTACACCTTAGGTGGGACCCAAATGAACTTTATTATGGGGACACATAAGTGACCTTCTCTTTCAATATCATCATCCATCGTAACTAGTACTCCAGTTGTTATTATTGCACAACATAAACTCGTAGTGAAGAAATTTTGTGTGGATGAAGAAAGTATACAGTACAATATAATTGAAGTGATATATACTCATTAAATTTCTTCAGTGGAATAACCAATAATGCAACTTAAGAGTAAAAATTGTACACTGACTTCCTAGTTCCAACCCCCGATTCTGATTTTGGCCATCTTGGTGGACATAACCCAAATGGATCTATATCCTGATTTTTTTCCACAGACTATATGGCTGAGACAGGAGATGCAAGTCGCTTGCCAACATCCCTTGATGTGCTGGCTTCAGATGTTCACTCCAGGCTGGAGTTCCACAGGTATGCCTTCATGGACTGTGTTGGCATAAAAAATGCGCTTCACTGTGTCATCGAAGAAAGGGAAAATCTCCAGCAACGACAGAATGGTAAATGCTGTTGTGTTCTTCTTAAGATCTTCATATACTTTGCACCGAATAGTGCTCGTTTAGATCAGAAATCTGTTGTCTTTGGTATTGTTACTTCATAAGGACAAGGACATCATTTGATATTATACTTCCTGAGAAGATCATGTCGTAAGAGATAGATTTTGGTGGCATAAAAAAATAGGATAATCTGAAAAGCGAGAGTTCACTTTCTCCGAACTATAGAAATACTACAGATACTTCACACTTTTTCTGGTCAGTCAAGAATACATAATAAACCTGACAAGCTAAACTTTACGCTCTATCCTTTTTGGTATTGTGACCAGCGATTGACCAACTGGTTGCTGAAAAGGACCGCCTCACTAAAAAGAATGAAGAGCTGGCAGCAGAGCTTGAATCTCTGAAGGAACAGCTCCAAGCAAGGGAATCGAGCGATCAACAGCAGGGAAGTGGTTTTCAGCAGAGCCACTCTGGAATGGTAAGCAGTATTTCGTAGAGCAATTGTAAATCATTGTTAAATGCTAATCTTTGCTGCTTTGGACTAACATAATGACATGAATAATTTGGTGCATGGACGCTGGAGCCTATGGAAAATAGTTCTGCTTACCTAATGCACCTTAATGTTTACTTGTCTGCAAAGCCACCATTGTTCAGATTTTGGTGGGCAGTTTAATATTCTCCTAATTGGAGTCTTCTGTTCTTCATTTTATTAGCTCAAATGATCTTGGAAGATTTTTTTGTGCAGTAGTGTCTCTGGAACATTTGTATTCATCAGGTCATTCACTACTAAACTAGTATAGTGATATGGAATCAGTGTATTATCTTAGAGACTTACCAGAGTTCAAAATTTCCCATCTCCCTTTTTGGTGTCTTTATTTTCAGTATCATGTAATGCCCGGACGAATCTTTGTGCACCAAAATTTCTAACCCAGTTCTGCATTTTTTGTAAACAGAGCCTTTTCTATCTTCTATTTATTTATTTCCTGTGTTACCTGCTTAATTAAAAATTTCGTGTGAAAGCAGGCACACCCAAGATCAATGCCGAAAAGGAAACGGCAATCTGGAGATGAAGATGTTGATGAGCATGAGCTTATGGAAGATCTTTCCGTTATAGATAATCCTGATCAAGGTTTAAACACTGAGCTTGAGGCTACTAGAAAGGAAATTTCTGATATCCACTCTAAGCTGATTGAGGTTCGGTTGTTCTTTGTTGATATCAGATACAGCAAACATCCCATCACACTATGTGAAATCTTATATATAAAGAAAGTTGATACAAGAAGTTTGTATTCCAGGGGTTCACTGATCTTAGTACTACTGGAGGAAGGAATATCGCCCTAAAAAACATAGGGCAATTGGATGACAGGCCATTCCTGGCGGCATGCCGTAAGAAGCTGCCTGCCGAAGAAGCAAGAGAAAAAGCTAAAGAAGTACACCGTGTTTGGCAGGGGCATATACAGAACCCAGAGTGGAATCCCTTCAAGACTGTCACAGTTGAAGGTATCCCAAAGGTAGCAGTTAAACCATCTTGTCTGAATATCTAAGTTCTTCCACAGTCATAACATGCGGTCTATCAGTTGATTCGAATGACAGATACTGAACTTACACTGCTACTTGATTATGTGATTAGGAGATTATTGATGTCGATGATGACAAGCTGCAAGGGCTATGTGCTGCATGGGGTGAAGGGGTGCACAAGGCTGTGGTGAGTTGTTTGGTAGAAATTCAAGAAAGTGGCAGGCTGGGAGATAGAAACATTGTGCCCGAGGTCTGGAATTACAAGTGCAAGAGAAAAGCCACTCACAGTGAGAGCATCGAGTACTTGTTCGGTCAAGTGAAGCGTCTGAGTGACGCGAAATCCAGAACCCGCAGGTATGACTGCATGAGCTTAACATGTTGAAAATTCTTCTGCCTCTTAAACATTGTTTACTGTGATTGGAGTCATGTTTTCAGCAGACTACAATAGAACCAACAACTCTGCTCCTATAAATCTTTAGTCAGCTGGTGCAATGCATTTCATTAGCCTTCTTAAATGCATAATAGTTGCATCGGAAGACATGATTAGACTAAAAAAAAATACTTTTTGGGATCTATGCAGCGCAAGGTGACCTTGTAGGGGTGTGGTGGTGCAACAGGATGATGACCCACAGGTAATTGACTGTACTATGATGAAACTATTATGAGTTCCTAGACCTCGAGAATCGAGACAGAAAAAGAGGAACTCAACTGACATTTATATGCACAATAAAACAATGTCAATTGAAATTACGAAATATGTATATGGCAACCGTGTGGCAGATTGCGAAACTGCCACACGCATCCAGCGCCGTCAGTTCCCTTTCGATCTCCTTCCTTTCCCGCACGACCTCCCGATTTCTTTCCCTGATTTCCTTCCTAATTTTCGTAATCGTCAATTATGGCCCCACGCCCCTTCCTGATTTTTGGCAAAAATAATGCTTGGACTAGGATTTGATCTCTGGTTTGCAGGTAATCAACAAAGGGAGCTTACCACCTCACCTATGACACTCATTGTTGAACAAGCTAAGGGAAATACTGTTTTTGACATGTTTTTGCCTTTAATATGTTAGCACTGGAAAACTTTTTGTTTCAAGCATCGTGGTAACTTTGATCATTGGGAATAAATTTGTTGAACCCGCCCCCGGTAATTTCTGTAAATAGCACGATAACATTCACGCCATTGACCTGATAATTTAGATACAAACATCGTGATAACTTTAACCATTGGGGAAGACAAATGTGAAAAGATATCCGATAATTTATGTGTAAATAGATGATAATATACGCAGCGCACATCTGATAACTGAGGTAGAAACACCATGGTAACTTTGACCGTAGGGAATTTTTTTTTTTTTGAAAAGATACTCTGGTATCTTCTGTGTAAATAGCACGGTAGTATATCTCCCTCCCCTGGCATTTTTATGTGCATATAGCATGAAAACATATGCACTGTGATAACTAAACACCATGATAAGTTTTTGACCCGTGGGGGGGGGGGGGAATTTGTTGCTGAAACATACCCCTGATAAATTTTGTGTAAATAGCATGATATTTTAAGCACTACGGGCTTGATAGGTTACCTAGAATCACCATGATAACTTTTTGTTTCGGGAAAAAGTTGTTCAAAACACCCCCAATAATTTTTGTGTGAATAACATGATAATATAAGCACCGCATAACCGATAACTTGCAATATAAACATGATGGTTACTTTTTTACCAAAGGAAAATAAGTTGTTAAAAACATACACTCATCTCGCGCGTGGGCCTTTTGGATGAACACAACACATGGCGTGCCACGGGAAAGTCACATAATGTTTAATGTCATGAGGAACACACGTGCTATAGACGTGATAAGTTACGCAAAAACATTATGGTAATTTTTGACCTATGGAAAAAGCTATCGAAACACACCCAGGTTTTAAGGTGCAAGTATCATGATAATATATGAACTGTAGACCCGGTAACTCATGTACAATCCCCCATGGTAACTTTGACCGGGGGGAGGTTGATGTACATATACCCTGATAACTTATGTGTAAGTACCACTGTATTTTACACATCGAAGACCTTATAACTTGTGTACAAAACACAGTGGTAACTTTGAAGGGGTGTAGTTGTTGAAGCATAGTACCTGGTACGTTCTATGTAAATAGCACGGTAAGTTATGCAACACATGCCTGATAACTTGCATACGAATACCATGGTAACTTTGTCCTGAGGAGAAATCATGTGGTAGACGTGAAGAAGTGACAGTTTTTTCGGGGGTGGGCACCCGAGATGTGCAGGAGAAGCAGGTTTCTCGGGCGAGCCTACGGGGTCGTTTGGGAGAAGGCGAGGTCAAAGGACGAGGGATCGTGTGGTACTTTAAAATGAAAGAAGTAGAGGTGTGGCAGTTTTGCTTATATGGCACACGTGTGCCAAATATCAGTCCTTGAAATTAATATGCATTGCATTTTGGAGAAACATTCAGGTGCTCCCAAACTAATGCGAACCATCTATTTTATGTAATGCCAAACTAATATGTACTGCATTAGCTGTTTGCTCTTGTTGTAAGAGGCTATGAATGAGAAAGCAATTCAAGTCCTGAGCGACAGGTAGCTCGCAATCTTGTTCACTACTGCGCCTCAATGATCTAGTCCAATTATGTATTCCAGGTCTGTATAGCATAAATCGCCAGGGGCTGGGGTTGTTGGGCCAATCTTTATGACCCGCACCTTCCAACTTTATTTAATACATTGTGTGATTTCGGTCTTCTGGGCAGTTGTTTTGGCTAATTAATTGACGTGAAGATGCCATAACTTCTGAATGAACCCAGCTTATCGCATGATATCGTGCAGTAGGTTTCTTAGCAAACATCAATTAGATTTGTTATATAATATGGTTTTCTTAGTTTTCATCCATTTTGCGCCTTGGCTAGCTAAGTGACTACATGCTCATGATAGAGCTACCTGTAGCCTGGGCATTAAAATGATGCAAGCTATGAATGACCATGTAAGGTTAATATAGAGTTTGCACCTAGTAAAATTATGTACTATTAAAGCACATCATTAGTTAAGGGAAAAATTATCATAATACGAATTGATGCATGGAATTTTTCTTTCTTTATTGGGACAAAAATATTCATGTGCCATTAATAATGTGTGCATATCAATGTTGTAATAAGTTGAAGAATAAAGCTGCGTCAAATGATTATCATGGCATGCCTAATAATAAAATTATAATAAACGACCATATTTTTAGTTATATGTGAATAGTATTAGTCACCAAAATTCCAATGAACCATCTTTATACAACATATCATTGGATATGCTCTACATTTTATAGTAATTGTAATTATATAAATTGATATTTATAGTGATATCGGTAATAGTATATGTATTTATTGATTGGAAGAGTGAGTTTTAGTTTTGAACATAACTAGGAGGATATGCAAAACTTTTTGAAGAGATGTGTAGTTTCAATGTCTACCGGCAATCATATAAATTGTTCCATAAGAAGTCGTCTTTCTTGGGCCTTGGTATGAGAAATGTATTGTGTGTGCGGTAGTCAACATGGACATCATCTATAAATTGGAAATGTGGAATTAAAATTATTATTTTTTCCTCATAACACATATAACAGCAAGAAAGCATTCGATCAATGGAAGGTGAGATTAAAATACTCCTCTTACCTCTTGTTAGATAAGTGGTATCTTAAAAGGGCACTGTCTTCTAACCTCTATAACACCTGTAGGGAAAAAAATATAATTACAACGGTTCAGTTATAAGTGTTTTAATGTTGTTGTCCTTACAGCAGTGCATATGCAATACATTTCTAACAGATTTTATCTTGTCCACTCAATCTTCACAATATCTTTGTTCACATTGCGCAGTGGCTAGGTAGAACCAGTCTGAAGGATTAACTAACTCATGGTGAAGAACTGAAGACTGGAATTGTCTATGAAACGCATCGCAGAACAATATTAGGAGTTACTCCCTCCGTTCCAAATTAGTTGTCGCAGGTATGAATGTATTTAGATGTATTTTAATACTAGATACATCCATTTCTGCGACGAGTGATTTGGAACGAAGGGAGTATGTGTTATGTATATCTATTTGGTACCGTTTATAACCTCTGGTAGAGTGCCCGTATTAAGCTTTTGCGTGCAACTCTTTTACCAGCAGATCAGAACAATGTTTCAGTATTCTGGTAGACTCAGCGGTATCTAATTTAGTGTGAACTCTGAAGTTCGATATTTAACGTGCAAGACGTTTCTATGAATGGCTCAATGTTTGAAGTAACATGTGTCTACATTTTCATACAAAGATGCACATTTTCTTTGCTATGGAAAAATAATAATCCGGTGGCATATAACCTCATCATCTGTTTTCGTGTGTGCAGACCACGTAGGTGTGTATGTGCATATTGTATTCCAATGTGCTCCCCGGATGTTAGATACATATTTCATGGTTACTTTAAAAAGAAAGAGTGCTAGTCTTTTTTATGTATATAAAAAGTGCGCATTTGTATTGAAGAATGAAAAATATGTGCATCCAACAAAATAATTGAACCCATGCCATTGTTTTTTTTTTGGATAAAGGGGAATGTGCGGAAGTCAATTAAACAGTTTATACAACAACAAAGTCAAGAATAAGTTGAGACATCAAGGATGCACAGAAATGCATTATTAAAAGAAAAACAAGGGGGCATGACATTGAAATGTCATGTTGAATGGTAACAAGCAACTGCATCCGACACTATCCTTGATAACACATAGACTGCGATAAGATTCTCCAAAAAAGACACCTCCTGGAAGGGAAGGCGGGCCACAACCATTGTCAGATCTAACCACAAAGGGCTAGATGAAGGTTTCATCCTCGGAGGCGATGGCTTTGCTGTGTCGCTCTCTTCCCCTGTAGGCGACTTGCTTGGCAACTCTCCCTCTTGCCCCTCACCTCCACCAGATTCCGCTGCTTCCCTTCCTTCATCCCGTCCGGCGTCCTCTGCTCCTTCCCGGTGCGGGCACAACCGGTTATGAGACTTGGTAGAGGAGAGCAACTATGAGGCAGGCCTTGATTTGCACAAAAGGCGGGAAGCAACCGACTTGTTGTTAACTCCGATAATATGGAAGTAATTGACACGATGAAGAATGGAGGACATACAGTGGGAGCGGCGGCAGCTGTGTTTGATGATTGTTATTTTATGGCTTGTGATTTTCCGTTAGTTAGATTTGAACATTGTAATAGGAAGACAAATAAAGTAGCTCATGAAATTGCTAGAGTAGCTAAATTTTTTGAAACAAAGGATTGGTTTGAGGAACCTATGAACGATATTGTAAATTTTTTTATAGACGATGTAACCACTATTACTAATAAATAAAGAGGATGTTTTATTTAAAAAAAAGTGAGGCATGCCTTGATGATCTCTTGTGGGAGCTCGAGGCGGGTCTTGCAGTTCCGGCACACGCGAGGTGAATGAGCTTGGGGGCTCTTCCGTGGTGGCGAGTCTGGATCAAGGTTCAGGAAAGCACACTACTTTTGTGCCAAGAGGCTGTGGTTCCATCTTCTCCATTGTCGGCGACTCGGGTAACCTTGTCTAGAGAGACATGCCGTCCAGATTTCGCGGTAAATCTAACTTTCTCCGATCGCTTGAGGGCGACGCGGCGATCCTGGGCCTTTTCCCTTGCTCGTTGGTGGCTCCAGCTTCACCTGTCTTGCTTGGGCGCAGGGCAGCGCATCCCCGCTTGATCATCACTTGAGATGGCTATGGCGGGGATGGCTCGTGCAGAGGAGTAAACCCTATATTTTGCCTTTGTGGACGCTACGCTCATATAGAGGAAGAGTTCAAGCGGCTGAAAAACATTATAACGCCATACATTAAAGGCTAACCATGTCAACACACACAAACGCACGCCGGCCCTGCGTCTAAGGTGAGTACTCGCGGCTCTCTAGTCTCTAACGACCCACATGGGAAGGGATCTAACCCTAATCAAAACAGCAGGTCACCAAAACACAAACTCCTGCCCAATGAGCCTAAAGGACCGACTGAGCGGAAACCGGCATGTTGTCGAAATCCACCTCATTCATGTGGTGCCAAAGACACCGAAATACCAAGACAATGGAGGTCCCAGGTCATTGGCCACTCTCGAGGCCGCCGCACGAAATGAGGTCTACTGGCACTATTTAGGTTGGACTTGTCTTTTATTTGTGTTTTTCTCTCTCTCCATGTGCATGTTGAATTTGAGTGTATGATTTTTCACAATTGTAGATGCATATCTTGTACCACATGGCCCATGTGGTAAGCAACTTAAAAACAATTAAATATGCATATTTTGTGAAAAAAATAAAGTATGGAGTTATAAAAATTTATGAATCATTTTAAAGGTTTTTTTGAGGAATCTCTATATTAAAGGTGATACTTCCTCCTTTTCTTTTTAGTCTGCATATAAGATTTGGTCAAAGTCAAACCTTATTAACTTTAACTAAGTTTATAAAAAAAGTATCGAGATTCACAATATGAAATCAATATTGTTAGATGCATCATGAAATTAATTTTCATACCCTATAAATTTAGTATTGTAGATGTTGATATTTTTTCTACAAAATCGATCAAAATTTATAAAGTTTGATTTTGATCAGATCCTATATGTAGATTAAAAAGAAACGGATGGGGTACTATGATATCTTTAAAAGTCTTGGTACCTATCTAAGATGCCCAGCTCCGTTCCCTTTGGATACCCACCCCTTCTTAAAAAAGAACTGAAAAATAAGGCCCAAGACCTCTTAGGCTCACACGCGTCACCGCAGCAGTTGGAAAGAAGCACACGTGTTGCCCAGAACAATCTAGACGAGCCAGTCGCTCGTATACTTAAGCAAGCATAGCGTGTCCCACGAAATACTCGATTCACACCACTTTCACCTTGCGACTGCGGGCAGCACACTATCCGCCTCCACGTCCACAGCCAACGCCCGATCTCCCATCCCATGGAGCAGCGTCACGCGGACAAAATGCCGGCGAGCGCGCCGCATCACGACGAGCACCCGAAGCAGCAGCCTCCTCCCGACGAGGAGGAGGCTTCTTCGCTGAGCCCCACGGTGGCGAGGCTGGTCCGGGAGTCCATCGCCTCCAAGCCGGCGGACGGCGGGAAGGCGGCCGCGGACGGCTCGTCGGACATCCTGGCCTTCGCGCGCTCCGTCGACCGCGTGGACTCCAGCCTCGAGTAGCTTCGCTAGTTTGTGCTTAGGTGACCCACGCTCGCTTTGCTTGTACCGTATTAATAAAACGCTCGACAGTTTATTTCCCTTACTGTAAGTTGTAGAACACCGCGCTTATTCAGGTCATGTCTTTTCCCTTTTCCTTCTCACTGAGAAGCAACGTTGCTAATTATTCAACTTGCTGAATGTAGTCGATACTCACTTTTCTTTTTTTTTTCGATAAAGGACTTTTCGTTGAATAGATATATCGAAGTGATACAATCGCATTGAAAGAAAGCCCGGCCTTTACATAGCTAAATGCACACAGCCAAAAAGTCAAGAGTGCCCTAAGAATAATAAAAATAATTTGGTACAAAGCGAAGCAAATAAATCATGTCGACGCTAAGGTGCGGTAGGTTCTATCCGTAGATCACACCGCCATCCATAGGGGTAGAAAACCGCTCTAGCCGAACGCTCCAGTCGTGTAGATGTCATCATAAAAAGGTCCCTATCCTCCGGCCTTTATAGAATAGACCAAATACGGAGCCATCGTGTATAAACATGAATAACCTGCATAAAAGATGAAACACATTTGTTATTGAAGATCACATCATTCCTGGTAAGCCACAGTGCCCAGCATAAGGCCGCCGCTCCCACGAGAATATGTGCAGAAAATTGTTTATCAATACCCTGCAACCAGTTGCCGAACATATTCCGTGCACTACGTGGTGGGTATAAATTAGAAGCTATCTGAACTATGGCCCAAACTGCTCGAGAGAATTTGCACTCGAATAATAAGTGTCTAATAATCTCATCATGTTGGCAAAAGACACATGTCTTAGACCCATGCCAGTTTAGTCGTGCCAGATTATCTCTAGTTAGAATGACTCCTTTATGTAAAAACCAGAGGAAAATCTTCACTCTTAGAGGAATTTTGAGCTTCCACAATTTCCTGTTATCAACTGAAACATCACAATGAACCATTGCATCATACATGGATTTAACAGAAAATTTGCCATTCTGATGCAAGTTCCATCGAAAGACGTCCGGCTCATCTGACAGTTGAATGTCCTCCAGACGAGTGAGTAATTCATTCCATGCTGCCAGGCGAGGGCCAAGAAGGTCCCTACGGAAAGAAATATCAGGGTTTTGTTGTCCTAAAACTTGTTTGATCGTGACAAATTTATGTCTGACAATCCTGTACAAGCTCGGATATTACACCATTAGTGGGTTGTTCCCTAGCCAGGTGTCTTCCCAGAATCGAACCTGAGAACCATCCCTAACCGAGAAGGTCCCGAATTGGAAAAAGAATTCCTTGGACTTCATCACGCCACTCCAAAAATGCGAATCCCCGAGTTTCCAATGAACTTGAGAAATGGCATTGGATCCCACATACTTGTTGCGAATGATTTTCTGCCATACCCCATTCTCAAAGAGTAATTTGTAAACCCACTTGCTGAGAAGAGCAATATTTTTTATCTCAAGGTCTTGAACTCCCAGCCCCCCTTGACTCTTAGGTCTGCATAATACGCTCCACCTAGCCAGTCGATATTTCTTGGATTCATTATCGCATTGCCAAAAAAATCTGGATCTAAAGTAGTCTAGTCGCTGGAGAACTCCTTTCGGTAGGTGGAAGAATGACAACATATATAGAACCATGTTGCTTAGGACAGAATTGATAAAGATCAAACGTCTCCCGTAAGACAAGAGTTTGGCCTTCCAGCTGGCTAGACGTTTCTCAAGTCTCTCTTCC